>NC_137940.1:3383476-3425976 GCF_963969265.1 Rhamphochromis sp. 'chilingali'
TGTCATTATTTTCAGCAGAATTCTCTAGTCTCTATTCTAGTTAGCTAGCATAAACTATTGTAATTCTACTAGCTGCAACCAACCAACCAACCACACGACGTCACAACAGTTTTTGTGACGTCGTTTTTGTGACGGCGCTCAACAGTTTTTAAAATTTTAAGCACTTATTTGTTAAATCCAGCTTCACAGACAGAGTTGCATCTAAGTCAGTTTTTAAGCTCAGTGGTGTAAATGAGCTTTTACATTTGTAGCATTTCATGTCCCCTTTTTTTTTTTTTTTTTTTTTTTTGGAAGTGACATCAGAAACAGCAGCATGTGACATCACGTGATGGCGGAGCTTCAGTTCATCCTTTGTCATCCTTTTTTTTTTTTTTTTTTTTTTTTTTTTTTTAATAGGACAGGGGGAAAGAATGAAAGAAAGAGGGGGAGAGGAAGAAAGAAAACCAAAGGGGAGAAGAGACGGTGAGAAGGGGGGGAAGAGAGAAAAAAAAAAAAAAAAAAAAAACTCCTGGGTCACCTGTATGGAGAGAAAGAAAAACAAAAAAAAACAGGGGAGACAGCAAACAACAAAGAGCAACATAATAATAAAAAAAAAAAAAACACCATCACAATAAACTAGCTAGTCATAGATATCAATAGTTACTAAATAATAAACGATATTGTGCAGCACGCAAGATAGACAGCGCACAATGTGCTTTGAGGCAGCAGCCAAGAAAGCTGTAGTCCGCATCTGTGAATACCCATGTGTGCATACCTGTGTGGATCAGCATGCTTGCATTCCAAAGGTTTCTCCATGTAATGATCTGCTAGAGAGTGTGGGGAGCCACAGCCCTGTCCTCTATGGTATCAAGCAGGTATGGAGGAGGTCAAAACTCCAGACATCCAGAGGCCCCCAGAACACAAGAGACCAAGGAAGACCCACAGAGGGGCAGCCGCGCCACTGTCCCAGTAAGAGCTAAGGAGAGTCCCAGATGAGAGCTCATTCAGCAGCCGCGGAGCAGAAGCCAGGGGGAGTTGCAGTGACGCGCCCGTGAGCTCCGCCGGCAGCCAGCTGTGCCTGAGTGACCGAGCCCCAGGCCGAGAGGCCGGGGGCACCCCACCTCCAAAGTGGCCCGAGCGAGCCCCAATAAGCGGCCGCCAAGGAGTGAGCCGGTGTGTACCCGGACGCCCACCCCCAGATACAAAGAACCACCAACGCACCGATACCTGAGGGAGTCCGCCACCGGCAGGGGAAGTGGTGGTGGGGGGAGATAGGCCTCCAAACCTTGGAGGGCCTGAGATGTCCCCAGAGAGGTGGCGTCTGATACCCAACCTGACATATAGACACAGACATACAGGCACACACAGACACAAACATCCATTCCCACCCTCATGCTCTCATATGTCCCCTTTCATGTCCCCTTTAAAGGCACTGGGGTAATGACAGTGGGTTAGGTCATTTGAATATGCTAATAAGTGCAAATTCCATATAAGAGAAGCTGTACCTAACCTAATACCTACTAAAGATATGCAAAAGAATTTAGAAAATTGATAGGAAAAAGAGACTGGAAAAGACACAATGTAAAATGTTACCTGCATTTTCACTATACAAAGAAAAACCTACTTAAAATACACTGCAGTGATCAGCAGCGATTATGTTCTGTCATCTTCAAAAGAACAGAGAGAAGAAGTAAGACGCTAAGAAGGGATCTGACGTTAACTTTTCTTCTTCTGTGATCCAGTTCCTGCTCTTAACTCACTTCTCACTCTCACCTCCTTCCTCGTTCATCTTCGCCCTTTCACTGCTGCATTAAAGCTGCTTGGATTCATCTCTTCTTTTTCCTCCTCATTCTGTTACTTCATCCTGTCCCATTCCTTTTTTCTCTGTTTTCTCCTCTTTTCATCCCCTCCCCTCTCCACTCTCCATTCATCTGTATTTCAGCTCCTGGCCGATAGCATCGTTACTTCACTGCTGCACCTGAGCTGACAGTCTGTCTGTCCTCGCCATGGGCTTTAAACGCACTAAATCAACGCCTGAAAGAAATAGATATTTTGCCACTGAGATAAGCCCATTTCCTGGCGAGTATTCATTGAAATGATATAATAACTGACATGGATAGGAGAGCGGAGGAAGAGAGAGGAGAGAGGGGGAACAGAGATAAATATGGTATTTGCAAGTTTCCTTTTGTTGCTTGAAGGCGCCTCCTTTTTTCTGGAGGAGGAAAAAGGGGTTAGGAATCTAAACGTTGACAGGGGAGGTGGTAAATTGAATGCCATGAGCCGTCTGAGCCTCTCTGTCTCTAAAAAGAAATTCAATTAAAGTGTATTGGAGGCTTGTGAATGTGGCAGAGACTGGGCTCCCAGTGGCTGATAAGAGCTGCTTCTCTCGCCGAGTGGCGTTATAACCAAAACCAGATCACTAGCTGCTAAATGTGTAATCCCCTCCAGCCGAACAATATGGGCTCCAGTCTGATTCAATACAGCAGCAGCCAATTCTCTACATTAAATCAACGCAGGGGGCCCCGAGTCGCTGCAGCCATCACACAACCACTAACGCACTTCCTCCAGCTTAAGCCGCGCACAGAAATCGGAAAGCTAGGCCACTCACAATATCTACTAACACTCAACACACACACCAAAACACACACACTGTATAAAAGGTCCCTTGGGAAGTGATTTCAGTCCTTTCAGTGTTAAGTACCTGCCCCACTCTGGCTAATACCACCCCTAATACTAGAATTATACAACGTGTGTGTGTGTGTGCGTACGTGCGTGTGTGTGTGGTGTGTGTGGTGTGTGTGTGAGTGTGTGTGTGTGTGTGTGTGTGTGTGTGTGTGTGTGAGTGTGTGTGTGAGATTAAAGTCTGATCAAACAGTGCTCTCTTGCTGAAGCACACACACCATACACTTTGGTTCTTGGCCAGCTAAGCTCCAGAACTCAGAGTGTGTGTGTCAGTTAATTTAAAGGGTTACATCAACCTTTGGGTAAATAAACCTATTGATCATGTTTTTGTGTTGTGACAATGGGCCATGGCCATACAGCTCAGCAGAAGTGCTTTCGAACAGCAGTAGAAGAATTTGAGCAAAGTATTGTGAAAGCCACCACACATTAAAATGATACAATGAAAAAACAAACAAAAAATCACCACTAAAGTGTCGTTAGTTATAATAACAACAAGGGTGGCTGTCATCTTCTGATCGGAAGGTTGGTGGTTCGATCCACTTCTCTTCTCGCTGGTTGTGAGTGGAGTCCCGTGCTAGTCCGCCACACATACCTCCCCCCCAAACCCCCAGCAGGGTCTCTTACTAGTCCAGGACTCTGGGCTTAAGCAAACAGCCAGAACGCCTGATCCTGGAAGACGGAGAAATGGTAGAGGGAGTTCTAGCCTGAGGATGAGGCCAGCGTGGGCAGCCAGGAAAGGCTGAAGAAAACTCAAGCCCTGGAGGTTGAGAGGTGCTGCTAGAGGAAAAACCAGAGTCCATTAATCCTGCGGAAGGTGGTCAGTCGCGGCGGGGGGCCTGACCACCTTCCACAGGATTAATGGACTACTTGATCATCCACAAGGACATGGACCGGTTTATGTCTTTCCACACACACAGTCTCCCTACGCCTGCTGAAGTCCAAAACAAAGTGTTTCTGGCTCCATTCAAGCAGATTCAAGTACCCTAAACATGCCATCATACAGCGGATGTAGTGGTGTCCTTTGTGAATCACAAAGGTGTCAGGTTGGCAATGGTGCACTGGACCTGAAACAAGAAATGAGTCCAAATAATGGTGACGAGAAAACACCAGTGAACGGAAGCATGGGGAGGGACTCTTGGGCAAGAATTCCCCAGGGGCATGGAGAGGCTGACCGAGAACCAGTTTGGCTGAAAAGGCACCAAGATCCTCCTTAACCTCAGAGCGGCACAGAATGCATGCCGCAGCCCATTCCGTAACAGACTTGCGAAGGCCCGGCCAAACAAGGAGCAAGGATGTCTGAGTCACCGCACTGGTCAGCAGCCATAGCAGAATAATCAATACCAACATACACAGGAAAAAACAGCGTGCGGGACAAACAGTAAGCCATGTGATTGGACTTACCAGCCACGTGCTGGATGTCTGTTGTGAACTTTTAAATAGCAGCCAAATGGCACTGCTAGTGTGAACTTCAAGGGTCAGAAGCTTTGGACATAGCAAATGTCAAAGGTTTGTGCTCAACGTATGCAGTAAATTTCCGACCTTCAAGAAAGAAACAAAAATGCCGTGTTGCCAGGTGGAGAGCCAGTAACTCCCTGTCAAAAACACTGTATTTATGTTCGTTGTCCCGTAGCATACAGCTGAAAAAGGCAAGCGGATACCAGACACCAGAGACCCACTTTTCCAACATGGTGCCAACTGCACCATCTGAGGCATCGGTGGTCAATGCATTCTGCGCCAATGGTGACAGGTGGGCCAGCAGGGCAGCATTAGCCAACGTGGACTTAGCCTTGCAAAATGCCCAGAGCCGTTCCGGGACCCAGTCAACATTAGCGTTTTTACCTTTCAATGTGCCAGCAGCACACCTGCTGTGCCGCTCTGGGGAGAAAACGGTTGTAAAAATTCACCATCCCCCAAAATCCCCGCAGTGCCTTAATGGATGTGGGATGCGGAAAATCTGAGACGGCCTGGTCTGGCAACGGAACTTCACCCACCATAGAAATATAGTGTCTCAGGAAGACTAGAACAGGCAAGCCAAACTGGCGTTTTGGTGGGTTAATGATCAGGCCATGTGCTGCCAACCGCTAAAAAACCTGACACAGGTGGGATGTCTGCTGTCCCTCCGAGCTGCTGGCCACCAGGATATCATCTAGAGATATAGAGACGAAGCGCTGCCCACGTAAGACAGAGTCCATCAAACGCTGGAAAGTTTGGGTGGCATGCACAAAAACTCAAAAAGGCTGAATCGAGTAATTACGGCGGTTTTGGGGACATCCTCAGCATATGTGGTAACCTGGTGATACCCCTGTACCGTATTTTTTCTAAGATCGATTAATCTTCGAAAAAATAGAGGTCCCTGCAAGATGGGCGGAAAAATCGTGGCTATGGGGACTAGGATAGTGATCGTTCTGCGTGACGTTGTTTAGATGGCAAAAATCCCCACAAGGCTGCCATCGACCATCAGATTTGGCCACTGTGTGTAATGGGGAAGCCCTGGAACTATTCAAATGCTGCACAATGCCCAGGTGCTTAAAACTCTTTCCAAGCGATAGACAGCTTGGCAGGGTCAAGCTAGGCGCACGCGAACAATGGGGGCCCGACCGTAGTGATATAATGTTCCACCCCGTGCTTCGTCACAGTGTTCGAGAAAGTAGGGACAGTTAGTGAGGAAAACTCAGAAAGACTCAGAAAACACTGAAAATTTTTATCTGAAAGTACAAGATTAGCATGCACCATGGGCTCGGTGCCTGAGCAAAACAAGGCAATGAAGAAAATGACAGCATCGATCAAATGTCTGTTAGCAACACCAACCAGTAGTCCTTGAGAACAAAGAAAATCTGCTCCTATTATCAGCACAGAGCTTGCAGCAATCACAAAGTTCCACTGGAAGTCTTGGTCATGAAAACAAACAGTTACTAACCTTTCACCGAACATTTTGATAGCCACCATTAGCAGCAGCCTGAAGCCCTCAGCTAGCCTGTCAGAACCAGCCGGGGGCAGGAGGCTCTTCTGGGAGCTGGAGTCAACCAGAAAACGTCTCCCCAAGCGTAAGTTTTCTATTAAAAGCAGCCGTTCCTTGCCGCCAGTGGTAGTGGCGGCTACAGAGCGCTGGGCGGCTCGTTTCACTGGGCCTTAAAGCTGCACTTTGCCGCAGAAGCGCTGATGGTAAAAACACGCCCCCTTTTTGTGGTGCTGTTGTGCTGCTATCCCAGCCACCATCGCTGAGCCGTAGGCCTCTGGGAGAATCGTGTGGGTGCGGGAGATGCTGCCGGTGAGTTAGGAACCATCTCCTGGATGCCAAAGCTCCTAGTAGCCAGCAGAATGTGGTCTGTTTCCTCCGCCAATGAGTGGTAAACCTTCACTGCCAGCAGCGGGGAGTTGACGAGGCCAGCCCGCATCGAAGCCGGCAGTTGTTTTAGTATTTAGTATTTAGTATTTATTTATTTATTGTCATTGTCAAGAACAATGAAATTGCGTTTGGGGCTTCCATACAACCCCCAAAAAAAGAAGAAAATAATAAATACCCCTTAAAACCCAAGTGTACATATTTAACCCAGTGTGACTCCAATGCAATAAGACAATCCTTAGCAATAATGTTCGTAGAAATTCAGACAAAGACCTGAGAAACATGACAAAATACAACAATGCAACCCATTCAATATTATTGTACTGTGAGATATGATATCAGATATGATAGTTATCTATTTAAGAAAGAGGGGGGGGGGGGGGGCAGGAGGGGGAAGAGAATAAAGATATGATGCACCAATGCAGACCAGTTCATTGCTATTAAGAAGTTGGATATGGTTATTGTCCGTGAGAGGGGGGCAGAGAGTTCAGGAGCCTCACAGCCTGTGGATACAGGCTGTTGGCCAGTCTGGATGTTCTGGCCTGTATAGACCTGTACCTTCTCCCTGAGGGCAGCAGATGGAAAAGGTGGCGCGCAGGGTGATGTTGGTCCCGCAGGATACTGTGCACCCTCCTCAGACCTTTTCCTCCTCCTTCCTGTTGGAGGAAAAGGTGTGTGAAGAGGAATCCTCCATCATCCATACCCAGTAAGGACAACATGCTCTCCATGAGCTTGAGAGTGGCACCATCACTCAAGCCTGAGAGAGAGAGAGGAGTTTGTCAGCCCGGAGGCAAGGGAGAAATGCGGCAGCAGCAGCACCTTGAGAATGGTGTATTTCTTTGGGCGGGGGGATGCAGAGGGTCATCACACGGCGGGTGGACAACGGATCCAGCGAGGCCACTACATGATTGTATTTCGTGTCGTCAGATGAAATGCCATGAAGAGCAAACTTAGCTTTGATGTGCACGAACCATGAAGGAGGGTCGTGAAGCCAAAAGTCCAGTAGTTTAACCGCCAAAGCAAACGCAGCTGCAGGTGGAGGTGGGAGTCTGGTGGCCGCAGACGCTTCCGGGAAAGGGCCAGCTTCCTCTTCGGACTTCAGCATGTCTGCCTCAGGGGTCACCAATGTGGAGGTACGTAAGGATGTCACGAGAGCTCATCACATTGTACTCCAACTTTAATCTCAGCTTCACTCAACAAGGTAGCAAAACACCTGCTAGAACCCAAAATCGTTGCCCCTCCCACTTCCCACCAGGGGACTCCACTCCCAGCCAGCTTCTTGCTGGGTGTAAGTGGAGTCATAAAGTACACAAAGTAACACAAAGTAACTAGTTAAATAATTAACTATGACATGTGACATCATGTTTTTTATTGTGCTATTGCAGAGCACATTTTAAAACCATACTGTGTGTATAGAAGCACATAGAAGTTCACTGTTTTGCTTTCACAAAACATTTGTCCACAAAAATGGCGCAATGATACCAGTCGGCCTGGTATCAGACATTAGTTTTATTACAACACTGTAGTCAGCCTAAGTTATGTTTTTGAAAGATGACCCCAAAAATGATATAAACAAACCTAGCCCAACGCATTTAAACACACACAAACTCATACGCATATACAAAGTGTTAATGACTAATAGGTTGCCTGGGAATAAAACTCATTAATTAATAACAAGAGATCCACAATAGACCCACATTAACACTGTCAGCCAGCACACAAACACCTACCACCACCTCTAATCTCCATTTATTAATTAGTGAAAGTGAAATCTATGAATTACTTGCTCCATTATGTACTTTAGCTGCTTCAATTTGCATTGTGGCCTGTTTCCCTCTGGCCAACAGATTAAAGTGGCTATTTGAAATCAATTTCTCTAATAACAGATCTTAACGAGCTCATCAATTAAGCTTTCATTAATGGCTTGTTACTATCCACTGTGTGTAAATATACTTGTGTGTGTGTGTGGTCTTGTCTGCCTGCCTGTGTTACATCTCACAAAGACACACCCCATACATATATCACTGTGATCGGTTTGAGTGGGCTGTGCAGCTGGATATTGATAGGAGGCGACATGGGGGGCTGGGTTTAACTTTTCCTTCACCTAAGTGAAGCCTTAGAGGAATATTGGACACGCACACACTCTTATGTTTGGGACTGAGATGGAGGCGTGCCCTGGCCTTCAGGAACCTATTTGAAAGAGTCTTTATGCAAATGAGTGTGATAATGGCTTCCAGTGTTGAGCTTGTGATTTCAATAATTTAGGCTGCTCACTGGGGCATTTTCCATGCTAGAAACACCATTAGCAAGTCTCACACACTCTCACACACATAAACAGTGACCTCCTTCCTGACCCTTTCTCTCTCTCTCTCTCTCTCTCTCTCTCTCTCTCTCTCTCTCTCTCTCTCACACACACACACACACACACACACACACACACACACACACACACACACACACACACACACACACACACACACACACAGTCATGCCTCCCGCCCCAAAAGTGTTATATATGCATGAATTAGCTTAACATCTCAAAGCAAGGTTTAGTAATAAGCAGTTCACTTATCTAACCTCTGCTGGCTCATTTTCTTTAAGTACTCATGAAAGAGATGACAATGTACACATACGGTTTAGATACATACTCGGCTTATCTCACTGTTGCATCAGATTAAATTAGAATGAAACCACCTGAAGTCTTCTGCCAGAACTGCACAGAGAGGTTTGCCTTCATTCGTTTTAATTATCCAGACACATCAACAATGTTCTAGTTGCTGTAACGTAGGTAGTCAGTACCATTGCCTATGTGCAAAGCACATGTGTGTCCTTCACACATGCTTCAAAGGAGGAAACTTACCCTTTTTGCTGCTAGAATGTGGAGAAGACTTTTGCATAAAGGAGCTGAAATGCTTGCTTTGAGCAATGTTGTTTTCGCTTACACTCTAAATGGCGTAATGTGAATCCAGATTTTATTTAATTCGATAAAACAAACAAACAAACAAAAACACAATGCATGAAAGCATGGATGCAGAAATCTGTGCTTTAACTACACAGATGAATGTTTCAAAAACATCCAGGACTGATTGAATTAACTTTTTTAATTCACCCAATTTGCATTTTAAGCAACAATCCCTCAGGTTTTTTAGGACTCCTTGGCTTTATGTACCACATACCCTTTAGAATAACTTCTGCGGGTTTAACACTTTTCGAATTAAACCAGAATTATTATATCCTATATGTAATGAAGTAGTGCTGTAGAGTAAAACTAACAAACAGCTAATTAAAACAAAAAGAAAGGTTTCATATGTGTCATAACACTGATGTTTGTATCTCTGACAACTGCAGGGGCTCCTAGTCCCAAATTCTTGCTGTCATGGCTGAGACTCAACCTTGGACTCAAATGACAGACATGGATAAAAAGTTCAGCAGGTTTATTGTGAGCACTGAAAGTAAACAGGCTGATAAAGCTGTTTAGCAACGCTAAGGAAGGAGGAAGCTTGCTGACAAGCAAGTAAACAGAATACCACTAAAGCTCAAAGGAGAGGAAACATCAAAGTTTGTGCAACAACATGGCATCGAGTGAGTTCTTTAACCTTAAATGCAGAGAGGAACTCACCTGCTATTGACAATTGCACACAGGTGAGTAATTGGTGACAGCTTCCACGAGTGTAAGTCAGGAAGGAAGGGCCTCCTGGAGGAATCCTATCCCTGAAACAGCATTTACAAACACGTGCACACACACAAACAGAGTACAGAGAGAGACAAGCAAAGGATAGAAAACAGAAGGTCAACACAGAACTAAGGGACCACCTTTTACAAGGTGTCATCAAGAGTTTCTGAAAGCCTGCCCATCAAACTATTTATTACGTGTTCAATTATGAAGGAGAATAGCTGTATTTAAGTAATATGTAAAAATTTTGGGGGCTAATTCAAGTAGCTTTTTAATCACACCAGATGCCAATGTGGTGTTATTACACGATTTTCACTCCTAACAATGAAAGGCTAATGATGATGATGATGATGTTGTATATAACCCAAGGCTATATGGCATGCATACTCCACCCCACGCATGTGGACACTGAAGTTTTTGAATGAGGTAACTCAAGAACAAGGCAAATTCATGGCACAGGTGCGTAGACTGAAAATCTTAGACAACTTTCATTTCAGTGACCTCAACCTCAGAGGTCAGTTTTCTGAAAATATTGTGAATGCAGTAACTCAAGAAGGAAGTCACCTAGGATTTTCAAATTAATATCTACGAGGAGGCTGAGAGGTAGCACTGGGGCCACCAGTGTTTTTCATATTGCAACGTCAAAAATGTAAATTAAAGTGACCCTGTGCAAATATTTTCTGTTCTTATAGTGGGACAAAAATATGTTCTATTCTGGGCTGAAGTTCACAATCTGTCAGATCGACCCAATCAGATGTAACTGAAGTGCAGCTGAATTAAAATACTGTAAACTGTAGCTCATTAATGCACGTTTAGTGCTCTTATCATGTGATTTTCCAACAGTCACAGCAGGAGAGTCTCAGCCATGTCTCTGTACTCATCAGCTGCCTGTTTATCAGCAAACTTGCACTTTAATGATTGATACTGGGAGAACTAATTATGACACCTCAGTTCACTCATTAAGCAACACAGCTACAAATGATTAATTGATTTATCACATTTTCCCAAGGCTCCATTTATAATCTCATGCTGAAATGAGTTTGAGGAAGGAGGGGGAGGAAAAAGAGAGAGAGGGTACTGAGGGAAAGATGAAGAGAAAGGACAAGGCAGAAAGAAAAGAAGGGTGAATGCATTGAATGATGAAGGGAGGGAAGGCTAAAAGGTGCTCGTAGGATTTTAAGGGTGGAGTAGAAGTTAACAAATATTAATATACTCCAACCATTACTGTTAAAGTATATTAATGCACTGCAGTCTCAAAAATAAGTGGTGAGAGGGACAAATAAAAAACAAGCAATGTGAGAAAAAACAAAAACCTATCAGCAAAAGGCTGGGTTTTTATGGCTGTCAGGACTTTTTTGAGGCATGTTACAATTTCTAAATGAGCCAAGACATTCATGAAATACTAAAATGTCTCACTTTAAACATTTGATATGTTTTATGTGTTGTACTGTGAATGAAATGTGGGTTTATGAGTTGTGCAAATAATTGCATTTTACATAACGTCACAAATTTTACCTAGCATCCCAAAGATGTGGAGCAGGTTAAGGAGACGCTGTATATATGAAACAGTTCATTTACCATTTACCAACTGGAAATGTGCCAGTGTGTTAAGAAGAAGAAAGGACTACTTTGAGGGGCTAATGAATGCAGAGGACAGTTACTGAACCAGGAAGTGCACGGATTTGGTAAAAATGAAGCGAAATGGAACAAAGAGTGTAAAAGTGATCGGTCCAGACGACGTACTTGAAGCGATTTAGGATGTTTGGGAGAGAAGGCAGTGGTCTCCTTTTTTAACACAATCCTGGAGAGTGGGAGGATGTCTAAGGAAAAGAGAAAAAGTGTACTGGTACAGATTTTAAAGAATAGGGCGATGTGCAGAAATGTAGTATGAATAACACCAAAAGAGGATAGTGACGGTGATGGACAGGTTAACAGATCAGGTTAGGCAGATTATCCCTGGAGTATGATGTCTGCAGAAGACATGATGGGACATGATCTGTAGTTAGAGTAGGGCGAAGGTGGAAGAGGGATACACAGTCAGTGGAAGCAAGCAATTAAAGTCAGTGGAAGCAAGACAGAATGCATGTAGGTGAATGAGAGGCCGACAGGGGGAAAGGTGAACATGCAAGAGTAGAGATAGATGAGTTTAAATGCCTGAGGTCAACCATCCAAAGCAATAGACAGTGCACAAGAGAGATGAAGAAGTAAATGCAGGTAGGGTGGAGTGGGTGAAGAGGAGCCTCAGGGGTGATGTATGACAGAAAGATAGCAGCAAGAGTGAAAGGGAAGCTCCGCAAGACGTTAATAAGACCTGCTATGATGTATGATTTAGAGATGACGGCACTAACAAAAAGACAGGAGGTGGAGCTGGAGGTGGCAGAGTTGAAGTTCTTAAAGTGGGAGTGACCAGAATGGAGAAGACTAGAAAAGAGTATATCAGAGGGACAGCTCAGGTTGGAGTGGTTAGTGAGGTATGGTCTGGCCATGTGCAGAGGAGCGATGGTGGATATATTCCAAACTGGTTTTCAAATAAATCACAGCACTGAAGATGACCAATTATATTCTTATAGAGACATTTTGAACAATCTCATGCTTCCAGCTTTGTGGAAATAGCCTCTTCTGGTTCCAATAAGACTGGTCCATAAAGGCATGAAGATGTCTTTCATGTCTTTCAGTCTTTTGGACTGAGCTTGTACCTTTTCAAAATATGACACATTTCACCTTTTTTCAGTTTTGTTTTGTTTTTTAAACTTAGCACTATATAAATAAAGTTATTGTGAAAGGACTAAAGGCTCCTCCCTCGTTGTTGGAAGTCAACCTAACATCTCATTGTCAATGCGTATTCTTCATGCATGTAATTTTCTCAATGTTTTAAGCAATTGCACTCCTACATTGCTGACAATAATTGTTGGTGCCTATAGTTTCATTATTACATTGCTTTCCCTAATGTCACCCACTACTTAGCGGAAAAGCAGAAATTCCATTTACGAGACCACTTCTTCTGTCTTACAATGTTCCCCCAGTGTCGTCACATAAAGCTTGAACTATTTTGAACACTTATGGACTTTTGTAAAATGGAATTTAGAGACTGATAGGAACAGATTGTAGAATGGACGAGAGAAGAGAGTTTATTTCAGAAGGAGAAACAATGGCTTTTGGGAGGAAAGAAAGAAGTTTCTTGGGACAAGAAGAGGAGGTCTATCTGCAGCAGAAAAGGAGGCCTATCAGTAGGAGGTGTAATGAGATGCTGAGGCTCGGCTGCCTAACAATAGCTGCTGTGTGTCGCTGCTTAGCCTGGTGCTCTCCACCTATTTGTCATAATCACAGCCAGTTTTCTCATTAGTGGAAACCATTAGCCCTTAAAGCTTTATCTGCCTCTTATCAATCCCACCACTACCACATCACCAGGCTCTCCACTCACACACAGACACCATAAAGGTCTACAAACACAAAGAACATGAAACATAGTAGTGCAACCCAACAAAACCAATATGGATGATGCCACAGTGGCACCTCAGTGCCTTGCTCAGGTATCTCATAAAGACGTCACTGACCCCGAACATCTAACTCCAGCAGACCCAGCACAAGTTACAAAGTATACCCACCCTAATCTGGCTCCATTAGCACCGTCTGTCCCTCCCCAGTTGCTGGGCTTTGTTCAGCTGTCAGGATGACCAATGACATCGCACTGCTGCTTGATTCATGGCGACGACCCTGAGATCACATCTGATGGGAGCGTCAGGCCAAAGACCAAACACACCCCCAGCAGCCCATTATAGTCTATTTATCTAGCTGGACATCTAATGGGAGCACTCTGTTTCCACTCCGACACTGTGATCCTATCGCTGAAGCTTTGGTTAAGACTTGGACTTCTTGGCTGGGGCTATAAGAGCTGGTGTGGATTAATAATTGGAAGCTGTTAACTTCTGAGACCTTTAAAAAGGAATCAAACTTGTCTGGTACCGGTGGAAACTCTTGTGCTTTTAAGTGTACTCAGAGATGTATGCAATCGTGTTCTCAACCATCCTCCAAAAACTGTCTCAGAGTCGACAAATGAGCTGACAAGTAACACAAACACAAGAATGGCACACACCTGCTTCAGCAGATTAGACCATAGTTAGCTAGCCTGCTCATCAACTTCATCAAATAAATAATTACAGAGCCAAATCAGCTGGACATGGAGTGCTCCAATTAACACTTGGACTTGTCAAGCAGCATCCTCTGGGACTGAAAAATGAGGCAAACAGTTTTTGTCATGAGAACAATAGGCATTAAAAGCAGTGTAGGGAGTAACGTGTTTTTAAGTAATGCGTCACAGTAACTACGTTATTATTGCGATAACGAGCACGGTAACTAGTTATTATGCCAAAATCAGGAACGCGTTAATCGTTACTGGGACTTAGATAGGCTCGTTATTCGTTACTTCTTATGTTTCGTTCGGCTTACCTCGGAAATCGAAACACGGACCTGGGAATAATGTCCCACTCGAGTAAACGGCGTTCTGGTGAGCCTCGTCAGAGAAGTTGTGATTCCACATGCATAGCTGGCCAGTCCAGCTATGCATGTGACGCTGTGACGTAGGCTAGAATCATGGCAGCAGTCAACGACAGTCCAGGCGTGGGATTTCTCTCATGGAAATATGCACATTATATTTTCCTTTCTATTGATAGTGGCACAGTGCTAACATGTAAGCAAGCTAGAAGACTGTTAGGGAAGCAACACATTAACAAGAGAATTCTGAGTAAAACCAAAGTTACTTTCCCTAGTAACTAGCTACTTGGAAAGTAACGAGTAACTTGAAGCAACTGAGTTACTTTTGATAGAAGTAACTAGTAATGTAACTAAGTTACTAATTTAAAGTAACTTACCCAACACTGATTAAAAGACAGTCATAGTAAACTCATCCATTAACTTCTGATGTCTGGTTTTTACCATCCCAAGCTCCGTGTTTGAAACAGTGAGGGGAGAATCTCTGGGGTCTTCCCTAAAGTGTACCCCACTTCATCGCCCTTCTTGACACTAAATAAGGACAGTCACTTACATCATATTTTTTTCACTCAGTAAGACTCTACATTAGTTATCCTGATCATAGCAGCACTAGAAAAGTGTTTTCTACTTACGGTTAATTCAATTTTATTTATACAGCGCCAAATCACAACAACAGTCACCTCAAGACGCTTTATATTGTAAGGCAGACCCTGCAATAATGCATACAGAGAAAAACCCAATAATCATATGACCCCCTATGAGCAAGCAGTTTGGTGACAGTGGGAAGGAAAAACTCCCTTTTAACAGGAAGAAACAGGAACCAGAACCAGGCTCAGGGAGGGGCGGGGCCATCTGCTGGTTGGGGTGAGAGAAGGAAGACAGGATGAAGACATGCTGTGGAAGAGAGACAGAGATTAATTACAGTGTACTCCTTCCATACACCCGACACTCTATTTGCAATCACATCCATCACCCTTTTTTTCTAATAGAAAGAAAGCATGTTTAAGGCCAAAAAACTATGTTTCATCTAATGCTGAACTAATGACCTTTGGACATCATTTCAAAATGACAGTTTTCCTCAATAATGGTTAAAATTGTGAAATCTGGTTAAAGAAACAAACACTTCAGATTAGCAGCGGGCTTGATCGTATGGAAATTATTTCCTTGCATGCTGAGACTGCTTGGCCCAACTATTTCAATTACAACTTTACAACAAAAAACTTTTGTCTTCTTTGTCTCCCAGCAAAGAAGACAGAAGTAATAAAACTAAATGTGCATTTTTATCTAACCTGGGTCATCTCAGTGATCAGCTTCTTCTTTTCCTCCTTTTACCCTTTTGCCAGCCTCCAATTTCTCCTCCTTACCCATCCACATCTTATCCTCCTCTTCTCCTCCTCCTCCCCATCCTCACTACCAGCCTTACCCTCCATCATCCTCCTCTCTCCATGTCATTAAGTCCTCAGCCCACCCGTACACTAAAACATGTAAAAGAGCTTCCGTTTTGGGAGAGATTTGTTTGTGGCATTAATAGTCTTTAGTTTTCCACATGGCTTCCTGGCAGCCAGAAACATTAGAAAGAGAAGTGAGGTGCAACACATCTCCCCTCTCATCCTCTCATCTCTGCCTCATCTGTCACACAGGGGTGGAGGGTGCAAGGGCCAGCGGGGGAAAAAGGAAGAGGGAAGGCCCAAAAGAAGCAGCAAGTGAAAATGAGACATAAAGAAAATAAACACTGAGGAAGAAGAAGAAGAAGAGACTCGGGCAGGTTTAGCTGAAGCTCTGTTTGAGAGATATTTTTACTCTAACACTGTACTATTGCAAACAGGCAAACAAGTAATATGAACAGATGTTAAAGCGATCACCGTTCACACAAAAATATTGCTCTAAATTTATTTGCGATACTCAAATGCAACTTTTTCAAATTGTTGCTTGTTTGTTTGTGTGGAATATAAAACACACACCTTTCAGTTCTCACTTCTTATTTTACGAGATGACTGAGTAAAGGGGTTACTGGAACTTTTACACTTACCTTTCAGACTCATCTTATCCCCATGTGGTCACTTTATGGTGTTGTTGTGGCTTTCAGATCGTGGCCATTCAGGAGGGACAACTGAAGGGTAATTCAGGGCATATGACACATATTATGTCTGCATACAGGTCCTTAGCAGCAAGAGATATTCAGAAACAACCACACATCTTGCTGTCATCTCCTTTTCCTCTTTCATCACACCATGGGGACATGGTTTAAGTACTCTATAAGGTAAAAACACATAGTAATAGAAGCTGGGGGGAAATAATCCTATTTAAAGTTTTGAACAGAGTTGACTCCAGAAATCAAATTACACTGGTCTGAGGTAAACAAGCACTCAGGGCTTCATTCTTTAGGGTCTGTCTGATAATCCCAACATACAGATACTGCTGGGCAGGGGGCTATAGTGTACAGGGAAATCCAATATTAAGAGTATTTTCTTAACTTTGTGGGATTATAAGGAGTCCATAATAATGGACAATTTTTTTAATAGATTTTGGGACAATGAAAAGAAGAAAAGCTGGGAGAAAGACTAGGAGATGATGAAAGGTAAACTCCCATTATGTTCTTGTTGTTGCTGCATTTATTTGGCAGCAGTGATTACACTTGTAAACGATACACTGGTAAAAGTGAGACTGAAATGCTGACAACATTTGGATAGTAACTTCTGAAACAGTGGTGTTGCAAATGACAGCAAAAGTACATTATACTCTCTGTTGTGTGTTACTTCTGTTCTTTCTGCAATATGGATACAGTGAATATGTGCTGTGTACATATACATATGTGTAGTGTGTGTGTGTGTGAATGTGTGTGCGTATGTGTGTGGCGTTGTGACAGGGACTAATGTCTAAATCAGCCAGACTCCATCGCCCTGTCGCCCCGCTCCCCTACAAATGTCACCTGTTCCCGGCCAGTGATTTGCATAATGCAAAGCTTCTCAGTCGTAACGGTCCGATTAGTGGCGGGGAGCGCCAGGACCATTCCTGATGCACCAAGCCGTTAACAGCTCCTTTTGCTGGGAACAACTGTGATTAACTGAAGGGGGGTTGGGGTTTGAGTATGGTGCAGAGGGAAAAGAAAGATGGGAAAAAAAGAAAACAGGAAGAGAGGAGCCATCCTGAAAATGTTCACACTCCGGTTGGCACACTGGTCGGCAAGTGATGCCACAGAGAGCGCTGAGTATGAGGAGACGACGATGGAGGGTTTAGAGGAGGAGAAAAGAAGGAGAAAAAGAAGGCTACAGAAAACCACATCTGCATACGGTCAGGATGACACCTTTTTAGCTTGAAATGAGTCAGAGTCAAAACTCATTTACAAAGTCTAAATATGTTTTATAGGCTAATTTAAGTTCTGTAGATTGTATGCATTTTACTTCCAGACATCAGATCAACTTTAAAGGATAAAAATGAGGATACAGTGTGTATTATATTATTATTCATTCATTAATAATGGTAAATTATTATTATGTTATTTTCAAAACGCATTTCCTTTACCGGGCAGGGAAACCCAAGAACTGAGTAAAGTGTGAAGCCACCACGAGACTGCAGTGACTAACAATCCTGCTCAGTGTTCTTGCTCAGGGTTGTTGTTCATATGTTAATGAATAAATGGTAAATGGACTGGTTCTTATATACTGCTTTCCTACTCTACCTCGCATTTATACAACGTGCCTCCTTCACATTAAAGCACTTTTTCTTCAGGCTAACATTCACACACTGTGGAAGCGTCACAGAGCAACTGTGAAACACGACATTTGACATCCAGACTGGAGCCAGGAATCAAACCACCAATCTGCCGATTACTAGATGATCTGCTCAAACTACAGCTGCCCCCATACTGTGTTCTACATGGGGCACAGGAATGCAACAAAAACTGAGATCTATGGCTCTTAATTAACACATAATGTGAATATTGGCAACAAAAACTCTTAATCTTCTAAAAGCTCTAATGACAGGTTTTTTTTTAAGGTTTAAGGTTGTATAAAGCTGAAAATTAAGTTTGAAATATTATTTATGCTGCACAATCAAAATGACCAAGTTTGTATAACTCACCCTTTTAAGTTATCCTTATTTAGTTAGTAAGTTATTTTTAAGATTTACATAATTAGCATTATCAAACCAACCAGCACTCTGGTACTAAAATGATATTTGGACATGTGAATTAAAATAAAGTGGAAAAAATCATTTTTGCGTGTCATTTCCCTTTGAGCTGCTTGTATAATTACTCTCTGAATTTTTTTCTAGCTCATATTAAATTTAGATTAATAACAATTAGGATCTATATTATTAAACTAAACATTCAGTGAGGTTGTGACTGTTAATTACTTAAAGCAAGACTTTGTTTTTCTTGAAAAATTGATTTTTTGTGGCATTTTTCACTTTATTGGACAGTAAAGTGAAGAAAATTACATTTTACATTTTAGAATACAACAAATTACACTTGGCAATTATGTAGTTGTTCTCACATCATCTTTTTTTGAACATTGATCTATTTGGTGTGTGAGTGTTTGTGGGCAAAGCCATGTTTCAGTCGGTGCACCCCTGAACAGCAGAACATGTATTTCTCTGTCTGTAATCCTACCTCACTTTGTCTCTCACCCTCTGCATCTCTTTCACTTGGCCTGCCACACACCCAAACAGGCGCACACCCTGGAACATTTGCAAACTCTGTCATCTTAACACACACACACTGGGTTGCGTGCAACCATTGGGTGTAGGCAGTAATAAGAGACCATTACGAATGCTAACCAGATCTTTTAACCAATGACTAACTGACATTCCCTCATTGACAACCAATGAACTGTGACATTTGCTGGTGTGCGCACACACAGACAAACACACACAGTGACATGGTGTAATAAGACATGCATACCAATCTACACTGTGTCTGCCTGAGTGATCTTTAACTGAACACATAACCATAATCACTTCATCAGAGGGAGGAGAATAAAAACCAGTGAATATGAAGAGGAAGAGGAGGAATTAAGAAGGACGGCGGAACGAGACAGGGAGAGAGGAAGAGAAATAACTGGCAGAAAGAGTTGCTGTTTGAACAGCGTTGTATTTCCAATAGAAGGCCTAACATTATGACCACATGCCTAAAATTGTTTTGGGCCCTATTTTACTGCCAAACCAGGCCTGATCCTTTGAGACATGGACTCCAACAGTCCTCTGAAAGTGTGCTGTGGTATCTGGCACTGAGATGTTAGCCACAGATCCTGTGTTAGTCCTGTAAGTTGTGAGGTGGACCTCCATACATCGGACTTGTTTGTCCAGCACATCCCACAAATGCTCGATTGCATAAAGATATGGAAAATTTGGAGGCCAAGTTAACACTTCAGACTCGCTGTTGTGCTCCTCAAACAACTTATGAGCCATTTTTGTGCTGTGGCATCATGTGTAACTGGTGTGTAAATGCTCTGCGACATTTCTTAGGTAGGTCAACATCCTCATTGATGGCAGGACCCAGCAAAACATTGTCCAAAGCATCACACTATCTGATTCCCATAATCCATCCCAGCACTAGGTATTCAGCCAGGTAAGTGACACACATGCACCTGGTCAGCCATGTGAAGTAACACAAGAAACAGAAAACGTGATTCATCAGACCAGTTGACCTGCGGTTTAATTTTAATGCTGGCACTTTTGGCAGTAGACACCAAAGTGCATCAAACTGCAACGCTCTGTGTATTTTGACACTTTTCTATCCAAATCAGCATTCGCTTTTTTGTCAGTTTTGGCTACAGCAGCTTTTCATCAACCAGGAACACCTTGCAAGAGCTGCAGTTTCGGAGAAACTTCCCAGCACCATTTTTCCTGCTTCTAACATCAACTTTGAGAACACAACGCTCACTTGCGCCTTAATATATCCAAATCACTAACAGGTACCATAATCATTGTTATTTACTTTGCCTGTCAGTAGTCATAATGTTAAATCCAAATGGTGTAAATACAAACAGAGTAGATACAAATAGCAAATAAAATTCATGCACACTAAAGCAAATCACAGAGACAACTGCTCCAAATGTTAATCAAATTAACCTGAAAATTACAAATGTTGCCCCAAAGCAAGAAGGTGCTGGGTGTCTGGGTCTTTCTGTGTGGAGTTTATATGTTCTCCCATGGGTTCTCTTTAAACACTGCAATTTCCCCCCACAGTCCAAAGACATGCAGTTATTAGGGTTAAGTGATGATTCTAAATTGCCCGTAGGTGTGCAAGTGAGGGTGTGGGTCTGTCTGTGTCTCTGACTGTTGACCTATCCAGAGACCTCAGCAGTGTCCTGCAGTACTGTCCTTAACATTTTTCAGATTGTTATTTTAACTTATCCAGTTTTGTATCTAGCCAGTTACAAAACCACTAAGAAGCCCACTGTGGAGCTGCAAGGGCACACAGACATGGTTAGTGACTAACAGTGAACATAACAAAGCTTTTGTGAGCTAAAATGAAATAGTACCCTCCCATGTGCCCCAGGTGGGCACAAATAGATCTTTATGTTCCCTTAAAGCACGTGCTAATGCTCCACCCATCTATCCAAACATGAATACATTAAAATAAAGTTCATAAATAAGAGAGGAATAAAAGTTGTAATTGTTATACACCCCTGTGTTAGTCCTACAGTTCCTGTCCTTTTTGCAATATTATTCCAGTGTTTTCACTTGGTGGAAAAAAAGAGGGGAACATGATGTTAAACTAGCCAATCAGATGATCAATACAGCCACATGGACCAGCAGCCAATAGCTGAAGAGCACTCCCCGTGTTAATTAGCGCTGGCACATTTCTGCTCTCCTCTCGTCTCTGTCTGTCTAGCTAATTCAGCCTCTCATTAACAATGCTTATACAGCCAATTACCATAAATCCCTGTTAGCTTCGGCAATTAACAGAAACGAGGCAGCACTGCACGTGTTGCTACTGTTGTAATTAAGCCAGTGTGCTGTTAATTAGCAAAATGTGAGTGGGAGGTTTTTATGCTCGTTAGTATGGCCATTTCATTCAATTAGAACCATCATTAATGAGGTGTCTCTGTTCTAACAAAGTTAATGCACAGAGCAACTGGGCGATTAGCCTAGACAAACATGATGAGGAGCATGGCACTGAGCCCAGGGAACAATATATGGAGCAACTGTGTGTGTGTGTGTGTGTGTGTGTGTGTGTGTGTGTGTGTGTGTGTGTGTGTGTGTGTGTGTGTGTGTGTGTGTGTGTGTGTGTGCGCGCGCGCACGCTCCAGGTGGTGTTGCATCTTATTACACTGAATCTACCTACTTCAGTCCTTTAATCTATCGTCACTTCTCAGACTCTGCTGCTACCATGTTCACACAAAATAAATTATAGTAAAGTAAAAAAAGTATGTGAAATGTGAGTAAAAATGATCTGCATTGGCTTCCTTTAGTTATTAAAGCTGGTTATTTTTTAAAACATTTGAATATTTAGTGGATTAAGTAATCTGTGTATAATGTAATGCATCACATTCTGATATGTTTATCATAGACGTGACTATGTAAAATGTAACTTTAGACAAGGCAGTGCCCGAGGGTCCATAAGGTAGGAGAGCACCAGTTGATATGAGTATCCAGTGGGCTCCTCCACACCAGATCACATATGCATAACTGCTGCATTACAGTTAGACAAATTATACAAGTTCCATTATAGACTTAATGCATGATTCTAACTTGTAAACTAAACCCTAAGCACTGTGCAAAACAAAAAAAACCCAAAATAAAAAATATATATATAAAAAGTGGTGATGGGAGAGAAGAGAGTCTACTGCCAGGACAGGAAATGTTGTCAACAACTTCTCTGACCTCAAGACTCAGAACATAAGGTTCTAATGGGTGAGTAACATGCCTCTGTGTTTAGTAAAGGATTTTAGTATGTTTATGTTTAAAATATAACTCATTCAATTCATTTTTTTATTTATTTGGCACAACTTGACAACAATAGTCGTGCCTTTACCCTGCACTTTTATGTAGGGTTCTATACCAGAGAGAAAACCTTGTAGAAAAATGTTTGAACCTGTAAAGGTACAAAAGTACAATTTCAGTTCAATTTACATAGCTCAAAATCACAACAACTGCTGCCTCAATGTTCTTTATATTGTAGGGTAAAGACTCTACAAGAATCAGACAACTCTCTATGAGTAAGCACAGTGTGAAGGAAAAACATCTGGCAGAACCATGCTCAGTGTCACAATTCAAACTGCTGATTTAAACCTCTAAATGCAATAGCTGTGTCTACTAAGAGATGGTTCAGGGTCACATCCAGCTTTAACTATAAGCTTCATCAGAAAGGAAAAGGAAAAGTCTAATCTAATCTAAAAAGTAGAGAACGTGTTTGTCTCCCAAATTTAAACTGGGAGCTAGCTGCTTGCCATTCTACTATTCTAAACCCTAGGAGCCACAGGTTGTAGTCTGAGTGCTGACATATTTAATCCTATGATGCTCTTTGTATCATATTTGATACATGAGTTTCTGAGACCTCTATCTCATCAACATGATCAATATTTGCTATAAGTTTTTTGTCTAAAATTAACATTGTTGTTAACAAAAAGTTGCCAAAAATGCCCAATGATACAAAAATATCTTTGTCTATCATCTTACAGAGTTAAGATATGATGGGGCTTGATTATTCAAAACCTTTGTATGTTTATTCTATAGCTCATGTGTGACACATACTATCTATTTATGTGTAATGTTTCTGGGAAACCTGATTGACAAATTGCATAAATGAATGTGTTTGTTTTGTACAGTGAACCAGACAGTCTGTGCGGACCTATATTGTTAATAAGCTTCTCTCTGTTGTTCCACACTTGGGGACATTACAGTTGTCTTTATGTTGCTTTTGCAAGGATAAATCTGTTTGTGCTAGTCTTGTTAAAGCAGATTGTGAGTGCTGATCGAAGCTAAAATGATGCAACTCATGTAATAGATTATTGTCATGTGATATTATTTTTTTGTGTATGTGTGTGTGAGAGAAAGAATGTTAGTGGCTTCAGCACCTGGCCCTATATGTACATTCAAATTTACATTATATAGGGACATATAGGAGTGGACCACATACTGTGTGCAGTATATGTAATATTTCCTTCTCTCAAATGGCCCCGCCCCTCCCTGAGCCTGGTTCTGCTGGAGGTTTCATCCTGTTAAAAGGGAGATTTTCATACCATGCTCACCAAAGTGCTCACATGATTGCTGATTGTTTATACTTTACAATATAAAGCGCCGTGAGGTGACTGTTGTTGTGATTTTGCACTATATAAATTGAATTGAATTGAAGTAAATTGATCAAAACACCAGCTGTATATAGTGAATATGTGTGAAAGTGGTACCATTGTTGTCAAAATAATCATTTTAGGTTATATCAATTTTTGTGAAAAGTATTTAACAAAGAAGCCCTCCAATCTAGATGCAAATCTAGCAGATGTCTTGAAAATAAAACCTAAAACTAGAACTTCACTATAAGTGAAGCATGAAATCCTGACTCTAAAACCTCATACGTTCATAAATGACGCGGCTTGTGATAATACATCGAGTGAAATGAGTAGAAATGCAAACCATGTCCAAACTAAGACACAAGACTGAGGCACGTCTCTGCACTTTGTCTCACAAATAACAAAAATGTTATTTTGCTGTCTGCGCCCTTTCACTAGACTAAATAATAATGGAGACACATTATTTAATTGTTTATCTGCTCTACGTTGCTTCCTCATCCATTTAGCTGAAACAGATGAAAGGAACACCAGACCTCGCCGGTACACCAGGTTGATTAACTTTAAATGGGAATTGCTTTGACATCCGAGAAATTACCAGAAACTGTGAAACAGCACAGCTGGGATGAATGAGGAAGTGCTAACATCTGATTTGAGTGCAGATGTTGACTGCTTGCTGGTCCTGATTGAAAATGAAGTGGATAATGGTTTTAAGTGTTCTACAGCTGAGGGTAGCACTGTGACCTGGAAGCATTTAACTGGCACAATTCATCAACGCTTCCCAACAAATTTGTAGGAATTATTGTAACATAATAACTGTAACCATAACTTAATAACACTTTGCTCACAGCACAAGTATCTATAGCTTATTTTCAAAAAGTCAGCCTTATTGATCCATGTCAAACAAACAAACCCATTATGCTATGGGGAAAACATTGGTTGGAGACTGAGGCATAACGGAAATTAGTGCTTTTTAAATTTTCTATTTGTACTTTTAAAAAGCACTAATGAGCACAAATGCTTTAAGGTTCCGAGGAGCCCTCCTGTCACATGCTAGCTTGTGCTGGCATAGCGTGGTTCCAATAGCAAGGTGACTTATTCCAAGCAGTTGTTGGTCTCCTTAAAGATGTTATATAAGAATAAAGAGTTCTGTTAAAAATAAAATAGTTAAATTATGGAGTGGATGGTGTTTGGTTTGGTGATCTCAAGATCACGTGCATGGTTTTTGCAGATGATATGTGAAGTGTCGGGAATGAGAATTTACACCTCCAAGTCTGAGGCCATGGTTCTCAGCCAGGAAAGGCCAGAGTTTGGGACTTGTTGCTCCAAATGGAGGCATTTGTGTATCTCGGAGTATTGTTCATGAGTAAAGGAACAGTAAAGTAGAAGATTGAGAGACAGACTGGTGTAACATCTGTTGTAATACTGAGAAAATGAGAATGAGACTAAAGAAGCTACTTGGATGAGTGACGAAATGTTTCTCCCACTGAAAACGTTACATCCAGATGAACAAAATCTGCTTTTTGGATTTCCTTACCGTGATTGAGCATGCATCAAGATATGTGTTGTAATACAAATGCAGTTGTCTGTTGTGGTCAAGAGAGAGCTTAGCATGAAAATGAAGTTGATAATTTACAGGTCAAACTGCATTGCTGCCCTCACCTATGGCCATGAGCTGTAGGTGGTGACTAAAAGAATAAGACTGTATATACAAGTGGTAGAAATGAGCTTCCTCTGACATGTTTGGGCTTATCTTCAGAGACAGGGTGAGCAGCTGGGTCATTTGGGAGGGTTTCAGAGCGTACCTGCTCTTAACGTAACAACCTCAAGTGTCGGCACTTGAGGTTCAGGGATCTTACCTGGGAAAGGCTTGCAGGTTCAAGCATGTGGTGGCCATGGAGTCCAGCCTAAAGCAGGTTTGGGTACATACTCCTTTGGACCCACCATTCACTGAACGGACCACAAAGGTTCAGTGCTTGGTCCTGGTTCTCTGATATTGCCTTCCAAAACTTGTTTGTAGCAAATGGAGAAGGAGCCTGAGCTGGTGCGTGACGTTGGGAGATACTGACGACATATATTCGGGCTAACCTCAACGAAAGCTCAAGTTCTGGAACCAGCTTCTTGGAGAGGGGTTGGACTCTAGTTGCCCTAGTTGAGAGGTGGTGGGCAGGTCTGAGTATACTTCAATCCACCTGGTTTACTGCCTGTACACTTTATTCTAATACGTTTTAGTATGAATATACTGACCTTGCACGGATAAAACAACTTCTGTGTTTCCAAACACATAAACACAAATTTCCAGAGAAAAGCATCTGAGTTGTTCTTTGGAACCTAAATACTCTAAAACTCCTGTATAACTTAAATTACTATTTTCATTATGTTTTATAATGTCATACTCTGTTTTTCATTGTCCAGAGTTTGCAACCTTGCACTGCCACACCATCCGGTTGTACTTGGTGATGACCTTCATGATGTCTGTAACACTGGTACTGTGATTTGGCGCTACATAAATAAAACTGAACTGAATTGAATTCTTGTGACTTTAAAGAGTCCAGGAGATCACCACTGATCTCAGCTCTGGCTGTAAGGGGATTCAAAACAAAATAGAACAAAAAAATCAAGCAAACCAAAAAACAATTAATGACCTGAGAGCTTTAAAAATGTCAAAGATGTGTTGGAGCTTGTCAAACAGGGGCACACTCTACTTGGGGACCCACCTGGCAACATCCAAGAATTTACTCTCCATTAATTAATTACATTTAATTATACCAAATTAATGAGACTCAATCATATTGCCACAATTAAATTAAACTATTACAGAAATATTATGTGCTGCAGTCATTATATAAACACTCTGTACAGAGAGGACGAAGATCCTGTGTTATTCATAGACTGTGAATAGCAGGTTTGTTTAATCTCTCATTAACCAGATTTAATTTTGCTCTGAGTACAGTGATAGCACCCTCTACTGGCTAAATGACAGACGCTTTTGAGGAGAAATCTGCATCTACTGCATTTTAATGCGATGCCTGAAAGACTGGAGTCACCAGTTCTCACTGACTGCAGCCAGATAGACTGGAAAGAGATGTAACAGGAGGACCAGCCGCTGGTGTCATTGTGGCACAAGATGAACATGCTCCTGTGTGAATGGCCTCTTTCCTATCTTCTTCCTCACATCTCGTTCTCTCACTCATTTTCTCCATCCAAACATTTTTTCAGCTCTTTCTCTTCCTGCTTCTAATTCTCCTCATTTCTCTCGCTACCATTTCTCCATCTCTTTCACTCTTTCAGATAAGAGCCCGTTCGCTTTGACATCTCAGTCTGACTCCATTACAGCTAATAGACATAGGCCATCCGACCAGTATAAAGAGCAACACATCCAGGAACAAACAAACATACTCGCACACACACACACACACATGCATGTTTTGTTGTATTCCCAATCCGGCTTTTTCAGCAAGATGAAGCAACATCACATTCTGGAGTCCAGGCCGCTGGCAGCTGGACACGTTCGGCATGTTCTTGGTTTTGATTTTTCTTCTGAAAAAGAGGTTTTCATTGGAAAATGTGTGCTCTTTGATAACAGGCTTTGTAAGTTTTAGGCCCTCATTTAAACCCTAATAAAATGTATTATTTATCCCAAATGTGAACGACACACATTTGGATGGAAATTCTGTAGTTAGTGCTAATTTTTCACACTTTGGGGTGAACATGCGTACTCATAATACTCATATGTGACAATACTGACTGTGAACCACTCTAAATTAGTAAAGATATTTGGACTAATCTTTAGAAGCTCAAAAGTCTGTGAATGTAGGCAATACAGCTGCTGTGAGAATCTGTGACCAGTGGCCCTCCACAGCCACAGCATGATTACAAATGGAGAACAGGGACAAGACAGGTAAAATGGTTCAGTTGTGTGTTTGTGCGTGTGTTGTTATGTTTTAATACATGTGTGTTTCACACAGTGTCTGTGTGTGTGTCTGTGTGTGTGTTGTACTGTGTATCAGTGTATTAGCTGCTGATAAATGGGCTTCTCTTTAGGGAACTTATCTCTTTAAGTGTTGCAGCGGTGAGGGATGACATCATTTGGATCCCCCGGCTAACTGGCTGCCATGACGACACCTCACCAACCTATCCATTTACCAGATGGCCCGATAGTGTCTGCGCACACACACAGACACACACATTCACACACAGGTAATAGGAGGCCATGGGGAAATTATAGCCAGAGTCGGTGGCAGCTCTGACACACACACATGCGCACGCCCCTACGCACGCACGCACACACAGATAACATACACCCAGTTTTAAGTGACTTACAAACACACACACACACACACACACACACACTACAGTGCACAGCCCCACCCCATCCTTCCTCTTATCACACCTTAACAGAGAAAAAAGCATCGAGGAGGAAAAATTAAGTATTGATCAAATTAGCAGTTTTTTCAAAGCATCCCTCATGGACGTCTCGTGTGTTTGTGTGTGTTTAGACAGTTGTGGGGTATGGAGGGATGGAGGGATTTAATAAACCCATCACACAGCAAAGAAAATGAAGAGGCCAAAAGGACACTTGACCTGGAACATGCACACACTCCAGCAAGATAAATTTACATAACCAATAAAATGGAAAACAATGCACACACCAGATAACAGAAGCGCATCGCCACATCACTCAGTGATATGCTGATGTACGGTGACATCCCTAAAGTCTTCAACGATACAGACATGCGAGCAGCACAAACACTAAAGAGTCAGGAGGGTGTGTCGGTGTGGAACAGTCAGCTCTTTTGTAGCAAAAGTAGCAACAATAGCACTAACAGTAGATCTCAGGGCCTTCCTGCCTGTGTTGCCTTGTGCATTGATGGTTTGGGATCAATAAGTCTTCATTTGGCTGATGATTGGCCTTGTCTGGTGGGAAGTAATGAAGTACAAATACTATGTTACTTTATTTAAGTGTAATTTTCCGGTACAGTATCTGTACTTTTACTTTTACTCCTTAGATTTTTAAACAAATATTTTGACGCCACACATTTTCGAAATAGGCTCGTTACTTTAGGTTTAACCCATTTGAGTGAGTTAATATTTCAATATTAACTCACTCAAATTGATATTGCAATATCAAACAGATTTTAACCTAAACAGTAAGACATGAAAGGCACTCCTGTTCGGGTATTAAGCACCAGGAGATGTCGCATAAAAAAAGATAAAAGTTCCAGAGTCCAGAGTCAGGGGTGAAAATACTTCAAAAGCTGTGTTTTTTGAGGTGCAACGCTGGAATAAGTATCCATAATTTGCATTTCCTGTACATCAGCATCTCGCCAGTTCTACAAAAGAGAAGCAAGGAGTGAAAGGAGTATACAGGGAGTGATATTTTTTTTAAGTAGCAGGCTATTTTAAATGCAGCTCAACAAACATCAGCAAACACACAAACTGTGTGTGTGCAGTTTGTCGCACAGTGTGTTGCTGGGTAAAGGTCCAGCTGCTGTGTTTCACAGGGACAAAAAAGAAAGAGCTAACTTCATTCAGAGATGGAGAAAGATTAGAAAGGCAGGACGGGAGATTTAAAGGTAAGGACTATTCAGTGGGATTTGATGAACTGGAAATTAAAAGCTTACATGTAAGTACTCATGTTTTTAAATCAGATATCGGGTCTATACACTTGACATTATGTTTTTTTCATATTGTGCTACAACAAAAAGGTAGCTAGACTAACTGTGTTGCTGAAAGATTGCATGAAAATCATCTGCAGGTTAGTGCAGGTTAGTTCGCTCTACTGTGAGGGATTTAAAATAAATCACTGCATTGGACAGATGCACAGCGGCTGTGGTGCTCATGGTCAGAGTTAGGATAAGTATAGCAGAGATGAATTTGAAGTTGAATTCCACCTTCATACTGTTTAGTATAAAGACAGCATAAACAGTGTACAGGCAGTGTAGAGGATGGAAGAAGACAACTCATAAAACACCTACTTACATCTTGTTAAATTCAGTTGCGGCCCAGATCAGCTGATTACACCCTGTACATTAAGGAAATCTACTGGAGTCCACAATAGAAATTGTAAAAATGTACCCACACACCTGCCCCAACGACCAATTTTAGGGTTTTGCCCAGGGCTGGACTGGAACAAAAAATCGGCCCGGGCATTTTGACTAGAGACCGGCCCACCAGGTATTATAGGAAAAACCATAAAGCCTTTGAATGAAAACAAACGCTGTTGTCACAGTGATGTACACTGTGTTGTTGGTATATATGTATCAGTCTAATAAACCTAAACCTTCACCATCCTCCCTGTTCTGGTATTCTAAACTGTACCCGAAAGTAGACTGCTCGGTCGAGTTAACCTCCTGAACTCTCTACAACACATGGTGAAAACCTGAAATTAAGACAGAGGAGACTAGAGGTGAGACATGATCATTGCTGATTACTGACGACAGATTTAGATATATTTTCATAAACTATTCATTTGCCACATCAATAAACAGCATGGCAGGGCAAAATATTTTTTCTAACATGGCAACCTTTAAAAAGTGAAAGGAGACAGAAAGACAGGTGAGAAAGAATAAAACTTAATTGACTTTTTGATGGCATTTTACACACAGCACTGGTACAGTATCTAGAAAATGTGGGAATATACTGGCATCATATACAGTACTTAGCTACTTCTGAAGAAATTATGATGGGACCCTAAAAAAAATTACTATGTACAATAATGGATTTCTATACATTTTACATCAGATGACATTTTAAATGAGAATAAGAAAGAAAAGTATTTCCTTGTGCCCCCCTCTCCCTGTTAATGCCCTACCTGGGCCCCTGGCAACACTTTGCTAGACCCGCCCCTGCACAGTTACCAGCTGTCAGCTACGTAGAAAAGGATCCTGGTGTTATTTATCTCTCAGAAACAGTTCATAACTTCAACTCATTCATGTCACCTAAAGGTAAACCTGTTTCTCCATCACAGCTCTGATGATTCAGTAAGGACATCTCCTGTTTTCATCTTCATGTTTCCCTCTCACCAGATATACAAACCGACATCATGACCAGCAGCTTTACAGCTGTGGCTCCAGCAAACATCAGCTGATAGTAGAAATTAATATTAAATAAATTCTAACAACAGCTGATCAAGCTTAAACGTGCTGCTGTTGTTTAGCGCGACATCCGCTGGTTTCCTCTTTCTGGCGCAAAGTGGGCGATAAATAAACAAGAGAGAAAAGCCGATCAGCTGATCATTGATCCGTTTCATGATTGAAGTAGAAACAGGAGACGGAGGGGGAGAGAATGAGAGAAGGAGAGGCAGCTGTGCAGCAAAGACACAGAATAACTCCAGCTTTGTGCCTTTTTCATTGTAGCTGAAGTCCGGGACAAACTGTGTCTCTTTTCACCTCAATAAGAAACGCGTAATATTTTCTCTGAATACCAGACGATTCCGTTTTTATGGGACGGTTGGAAACTCTAATAACTAACCTTATAAATAAAATAAGATAAGACAAGTTCAACATCAGTAACATCATAGCACCCGCCCAGCTGTATAGAAACTCCGTCATGCTAGCTAGTACGCAGTATGAGTTATTGTAACTGACTGTAAAAAGTCAGCATAACGAAAATAAACTCCACCTAAACTTGGTTTATATCTGACCCAGAGAGACTGCAGGTCATAACTTCTTACCTGAAGTTCAGTTCACCGCCTCGGGTCTCTGCTCCTCCTGCCTTTCCGTCATCCACCTGCCAGCGTGTTGCACCTGCTGGCCTCCACCACTTGCTAATGTTACTGAATCCCTGGAAGCTCCGCAGTAGCCTCCACCAAACAATTGAGTTATTTTTACACATCTGCCAGCATCTGGCCAATCCACCACCTTTCAGTGTTTATACCGTTACAGGAAAAAAACAAAAAACAAACAAACAAAAACCATCTGCCCATAAAAACGAAAAATCACCATTGGCGCCGATGGCCAGTCCAGCTATGGTTTTGCCACCCACCGAATCCCACTTTATCCCGTGACTGTATTCATTTTCTGTTTAGAGGCTACAGTGCATATATTTTCCTTTATTTTCTCTGCTCATGAAAATCTCATAAAAGTGATTCAAGCTGATTACATTAATAAGAAATAAAACTGGATAGAAAGTAAAGTTCGTATTCTCATTTATTATTATTATTTTATTATTACATTATTATGTAGGAGATGATTCAGTTTGCTTTGCACAAAAATGGCCAAAGAAAGAAAAGAATCGTCCTCCAAAGAGCTACTATTTACTTTCTTACTTTGAATTTCAGACCCAGTACTTTTTCACTTTTACTTGAGTAAAGAAGTTAAATCAGTACTTGAACTTTTATTGGAGTATTTTTCAATGTACTTCTTCTTAAATACAGAATGCCACCTCTGAAGGACACTGACCACCAGAAGCCCATTATTCCATCTGAGTCATGTAATATTGGACAGTTCCATTTCATTTTAGTGCTTTGTTGGTTTACAGGATGATAAACTGACAATTTTGCATAATTATTTTAGAACTGATGAATATTTGGATATTTATGGGAACAGTTTAAAAAGAAAAAAGGTTTTTCATTTTCACAATGTGTTAAGACTACAAGGTTGAAGTCAGAGCTTGGCTAGCTTAGCTTAGTAAAAATACTGGAAGCAGGAAAAAACAGCTAGCTTGATCTTCCCACTGTCTACATCCTAGTTTAGTGTTTCTAACATGAATTGCTAATGTTATTATGCTACAAAGTTTTATAAACCATTAAGCACAACAATTGTCTGTCTAAATAGAAATAAATCTCAGATATCCGCCATATAAATAACTTTTTCAGTAATTGCCAACTAACACAAAATGCCCCAACGATGTCAGCCACTCACAAGGTTACGTTGTTGGCCCTACAAAGATTCACTTCCGAAATCTAAATCAGGCCTTAGTCATAAACTGCTGTTTGATAAACATTTACCAACACTGTCTTCCACAGACAGTGTTGGGAAGGTTACTTTTAAAATGTATTCCATTACAGAATACAGATTACATGCCCCAAAATGTTTTCTGTAACGTATTCCGTTACGTTACTCAATGACAGTAACGTATTCTGAATACTTTGGATTACTTAATATATTATCATGCTTTTTACAACAACGTGAATGTACTATTGCTGTGTGATTTATTACTATTACTGAAGGTCCGCGACTCCGAACCGTAGTAAAGGGACCTCTGACTAATACGGCGGGGTCCCTGTCGGCTCGTAGTCGAAAAATAGCTTTACTTTGTTGTGTGGGTCAACTTTTCTTGCGAGAGACAGAGAGAGGCGTTGAAAGGCTGCTCCAACGGAACTTATTGTTTTCGGAGGAAAACACGAACACGGTGTACAGTCGAGTCTTAATAGCTTACTTACAACTGGGCTCGTCAGGCTCTCTTCTTGGCTGCAGTGGTTATTATTATATTTACATGCTTCCAGCTCTCGTTTCTCCTCGGTGACAACTCGTACCTTTCCACTCCCCTTTTTCTCCCTCCTCGCGCTCACAGACCCATAACGTGTATGGCAGTCCATTCTCCCTGCAGCACGGACTATACTGCCCATGATGCTACATTCTTTAGAGCTATGCTTGTAGCATTCTGCCTGTTAGCTTAGCACAACAACAACAACAACAACAACAAAAAGGCGCTCTCTCACCCAGGAAACACAGTCGCAGAAAGAGAGAGAGAGCGTCGCCCTGTAACCATGGCAACCGTAACGCTGCCGCCTGGAACAACAGAACGTAGCTGTCAAACAAACCCAAACAGTCCTGACCCGCGACAATATGAAACAGGAAAGTACCGCAGTGTAATCCATTTATTTCAACAAAGTAACTGTATTCTGAATACCACCCTTTTTAAACGGTAACTGTAACGGAATACAGTTACTCATATTTTGTATTTTAAATACGTAACGGCGGTACATGTATTCCGTTACTCCCCAACACTGTCCACAGACTGGGGTAATCCTCCCCAACTCTGAGAGCCTCTAACAGATGATCTTTCTATACTCGGTGTCATTTGGGGCGACTGTGGTTCAGGGGGTTGGGAAGCTCATCTGTAACCAGAAAGTTACCGGTTCGATCCCCAGCTCTCTCTATTCTGGTTGTTGTGTCCTTGGGCAAGACACTTTAACCTACCGCCTACTGGTGATGGCCAGAGGGGCCGATGGTGCGATATGGCAGCCTCGCCTCTGTCAGTCTGCCCCAGGGCAGCTGTGGCTACAACTGTGGTTTGCCTGCACCAGTGTGTGAATTGTAAAGTGCTTTGGGTGCCTAAAAAAGCGCTATGTAAATGCAGTCCATTATTATTAGTGACATTTTGGCCAATTAACATAACTGTTTGTCAGATGTTGCCCCAAGTGGTTTTTAGCATTGTGCAACTTTTCAGATGTTTTGTTTACACTTTCCCAATTTTAAATTAATCCTATTTGCAAAAACGAAATCGTCAGGTTTCAGCATTTCACGTACTTTGTACCACTTCAACAACACGTTTTCACTCCCAAACCATAACAAATTATGCTTCGTGGAAAAAAATCGTCGGTACGTTTCGGTTTCGGCCACCTAACATGTTCCTATGTTACGTGTTCAGAAAAAAGCGGAAACGTGAGAACCGTTTGGACTCAATCTGCACATGTACATTTACTGGAAAACACTTTCTAACACCATTAAGCTTGTGGTTAAGGTTAGGGTTAGGGCTTGAATACACAGCTGGAACGTGTGTTACTGCCTGGAGTGTTGGAGTGATGGGCGCGTATCATCTAAATGTGTTTATATACACATATATGTGTACGGAATAAAGACCCTTTCATGCAACTTTCTTATAAAATAATTCCCTCCATTAATAATTCCTTCACTCTGGGTGACAGTCTATACAGAAGACTTGTTTACATTCACAGCTGCTGATTGGAGCACTGCACAATCACACTGACGATCACTTATACTCAGAATAAATGGTATTACCCTTTGGAACTGTCTGGACTGAACTAATAGTTGCCATCTGTGACAGAATAAGTCAAACAAATGCTGCAGGTAATGATAAGCTCCTGGATTTGTTCAGCTTCTCTGGACCTCATACTGCATTTTTAGACTGGAAACAATACAAACACACTGACCTCACTGACCTCTCATGCAAAGCGCTGGCACGCACGTACACACACTTTACTCTCACACACACAAGGGGAAACTTATTAGGTTATTATCTTTCCGCCCCATAAAATGGTAATAACTTAAAGCGCCGCTGCAATTAATAACCCAACTATAAATCTGAATATTCTCCATGAATATTTTTCTATATTACACAGACATACACACACAGAAAGACAAGTAGGGTGTTTGGGAGCAGGGAGAATGATAAAGCCATCAGAAAATGTTCTGGATGAAGTGAGTCTAACGTGAGTATGTGTATCAGAGCGTGTGTGTGTGTGTGTGTGTGCGTGTGTGTGCGTCCCACCAGAGTGTGTTCTGCATGGCAGCTTCATGCATCATCACACCGATGCATTCTCCATCTCCATGTTGAGAGGCCATTCCCAGTCATATGTACTGGATGCACTGGTTAAATGAGTGTTCTACCCTGTAACCTCCAGCAGTGAAACAACACACACACACACACACACACACACACACACACAGGAATAATAACAATAACTGGTTTGGCTTTTGACAGAATCTTTATTGCCTAATTTGAAGATTAGCAATAATTTCTATATTACGTTTATGTAACTACATTTAGTATGTTTATGTTTACTGCATTATGTATGTTTCTGTAACTACATTTTTTTCAGTAGCTAACAAGTCAGTCAGTCAGTACTGAAGCTAGTTATCGCACAGTCTGAAATATTAGGATCAGTTCTTCTCACCTTCTGAGATTACTCAAACAACCAAAACAGCTTCTAAAAGCCACTAAAGAGGTTTGTTCTTACTTACTCCACACCTCACATCCAGGGACATCTGGTTGTGTAAATGATGATCATAAACCTTCCCCATCTACCGAGTGGAAAAGCCCCACTAAAAGGATTTGCTGTTACGATCAGCTTTGTTTGGAGAAATTATTATTTCATATTATTCTAAGATGCTACACTTACATTTACCATTCTCCTTTGAATGTAGGTAGAATAGTGATGGCATTTGAAATTAATACATTTTGTCTGAATCAAAAATATTTAAAAATATAATCAACATAGTCTTCCTGCATTGTATGAACTGTTTTAAAACATAACTTAAGTATTTTACTACAGGCTCTAGCCTATGTAGAAGATATGGGATCCAAACAGGACGAATTAATTGAGCTTGGAAGTGAACCAATCAGAATTACTCTCCTTGTGCAGTAAGGTTAGAGTACAGTGAGATCCCATGCTCCTTGTTTCTAATGAAAATGAAATAAAATATCAACACTTAGGTGGAAGAAAAGAGTTGAGATATGAACACACTTCATTTGCTATCTAGGGAAAGCCACACCCAAACTCTTATATTAAGATCCAAAAGAAAGAATTCAGAATACAGTTGTTATACAGGAGAAAACTGGCCATAGAGAACAAAACTGTTTTGTGTACCAGACTGTAAAAACATAAATTTCGTGGTTTAACTTGAGCATAATATTAATGTATATGGGAATCACTCGACTTCTTGTTTCTTTTTTGTCATGGGTTTTTGGAGTTTTAATGGTTTATTTTCTCAGGTTCTTATTTAGTTTTTAGTTTGTTTTTTAATATTATTCTAGAACTTTTGCCAACTATTGTAGGATGAATTTTGTTATTGCTTCTGTAATTATTCTCACATTCTGACTTCTGTTAGAATTATTAGACTGTTTTGAGACCACCCATGTATTTATTAGTTTATTATTAGTAGTCTCAGTGTTTTCTTACACCAGATCTCAGCTTATTATGATAATCTTTTGGGGGTTCTGCTCCTGTCCAGGGTGTCTGTATGCAGTAAGGGTCCCCAGGCTAGGTCCCCTATGCTAATCAAGCCTACTTCAAATATGAGGAAGAAAGAGATAACTGAAGCCACATCAGCTCGGATGTCTCCCTGATTAACAAGGTCCATGTCAGGTTTTGGGGACACACTGATGTGGGCTACTGGAAAAAGAAGGCACAAATGGGCAAGGGCTGTGAACAGGGCAATGGAATGCTACTATGCAAGTAACCCAACCAGACGGGCTTGCATGGAGAGGATGTGGGACCTACTGAATCTTTCCCATCGTCTAGACTGATAGCAAAACAACTACTAACTCAATGTTCCAACATTTAGAAGAGGCAACTGCTGTCGCAACTGGAGCTTGATGAAGTACAACACAAAATCTAGCAAGGGGGAGGCAATACGTCAGGTCAGGGGGACTATATCATCACCCCTACCAAAGATTGGGTCGCAAGCCCCAAGTACAACTGAAGGTGTGTTAAATGCAAGAGCAGCTAACATGAAAGATAGGATCATAGCAAAGCTGGAAACCTTGACCCTCCATGGCCAATTACCAAGACTACGTGATGTACCCACTGGAGGTCTACTTGAAGATGTGGATGCAACATTAACATAACAGCAGGATGCAAGTTGCTGACAGGCAGAGCATACATGGAACTCTATTACCAAGTGGCTGGCATAGTATACAAGAACATCTCTGCCAAGTATATCCTGGGTGGTTGAGGCTATGCGAGGGACTCCAGCAGATCCCAAGAACCACATCAAGATCTCTGTCCAGAAGAGCACAGTCCTAGGAACAGCAAATAGTTCCTAGGAGGATAGTGCGCAGAAACCTCAAGCCCCCAGGCCACCAGGGGCGGATCTAGAAGGGTGGCATGAGGTGACAGGTGCCACCCTAAAATGATCTCTTGCCACACCAAGTGCCAGCCTAGTTTTGCATATGACAGTGACAGTGTTGTTTATTAAAGTAAGATAGCATTAACACTTTGAGCATAGTTACAGTTAACAGTGAATATAAATGCTAAAACTGAATATATTGTATAGTGTCACCCCCCTCCACCATTGACAAATGGTTCAGCCCATAGCACAGGCGGGCTTTTTCCTTGTTTTCAGTAACAAGCGATGCTTATGATTGTGCCAGAGCACATTTTGTGCAACACCATGGGAATTTCAGATTTCACACAGGTGGTTGTTACACTCTGGAAATGGAATGAAGGTGAGTGTTATTAACCCGTGGGGTCCGCAGACCTCCAAATCACATGACTGATTTAAGCTGACAAGGCAACAAGCTGCAACCACGCTGAATCTTTCAGCCCGTGTTGAAAGTTCGGACTTCAAAGTATACACCGGTTTTTAAATTTTAATTACAGGCCAGTAAATCCAGAGCTCGGGGGGGGGGGGAGTCAACACGTGGGATGTGGTTGTTTAGGAAGAGGGGGGCGTTTTGGAAGAGATAGTAATGGCAGCGAGACAGAGCGAGAGAGAGAGAGAGAGTTTTTAGATGTGGGAGATTTGCGACGTTTGGCGTGGAGTGGTATAGTTAGTGTGCTGTGTTGTCTTCTGTAATTAGTCTGTTGTGTAGTCGTTGTTTTGTTTTGTGTGTCAGGGAGGGCACTAATGAATATCACAAAGGCACATTGCAATGTAAACACTGTCCAGTGGAGTGATACACCTCCTGTTGTCAGGCCTGCAGGAACCCACCCGAGGGATTAATAAAGTTTTATCTTATCTTATCTTATCTTGTGGTGGACAAACTTTTTTTTTTCTGGCACACAATTTGTGAGGCATATTATTGCGGCACCTTATTGTTCATTCATTTTGGTTAGAGTAATATTTTTAAATGGCTGTACAAAATTTAAAAACATTGGCTGCATTTTTAGATAAATTGTTGCATAAGTTTTCAAAATGTACAATTTATATTTGCATTTCAAGTTATAAAAATAATTTACTCAACATGTCTGTGTTTTGTTACAGTAAAAAAAAGATACTACTAGGATTTTAAGTTTTTTTGTGTGATTTCAGATCAGTAATATTAATACAGTATGTCAGTGAAAAACAACTACATTCAGACATGTGAGGCTGAACTGAAAAGAATGATACCAAGTAAAGCAAGGGGGGAAAATAAAATGAAGCCATTTGAAGGTGAAATACAAACGTAAACTCAAAAGGAGTCAAAAACGGGCAGTTATATTTTGGACCTCAGAGGGTTAATGCAACAAATCGTGAAAAATTTGTTTACATTTTTGCTGATGACTGTGCAGATTTCTGACATTTTGTGTAATTTAAGCTGTAACAATGTGATTGTTTTCTAACTGTGTGAAACTTAAGTTAGACTTGTGTTTGTAAATGAACCGCCCCATGTTGTGTAGCTTTCTGGATTTTATACTTGTTGGGCTACATATTTATTTATTATACAGGATATACAGTACATAGCATCACATGCTTTATGTAACTAAAGTGTGTAATTATGTGGGCTACAGAAAATAATTACGTTATAGACTATATTTATATGAAAAGCAGTATACTTACTGCATTTGAATCATTTTAACCATATGTAACCGCCTGCATGTGTTTGGAAAAAAAAAAGGCTTTGATTTTGCCGCCCCATTTGGTTTCTTTGCCACCCTAAGAAAATTTCTCTAGATCCTCCCCTGCAGGCCACTAGTAAGAGGACCCACACTTGAAGGATAAAAGACCCCCCGCAGGGACAAGAAAGGGGATTTTATTTGTTTTTGGGATTTTTAAATATATAAATAGCCTCTGTCTTCCTGGTCCTAGTAATGTCTTAGATTTTAGTCGGGGGTTTTTGGAGGACATTTTTTAACTTCTGAAAATTAGTCTTCTACCTAAATAAAAACTTTTTTTGTTTACCTAGTCTCCCTTAGAGTCTTGTATTGGGGTCCCTTTCTGGAAACCTTACAGTATGCTCTGCCCAGAAAAGGATACCCAGTGCAGTCTTTGTGTGCAGATATTGAAAGGTTCCAGTGGCGTTTCATGGCTTGAATCCTGTGGGGTCCAGAGTATAACTGGCCGCTTTTTACTAATTTTTATTTTACCTTTATATTTTACCTTTAAAAACTGTTTGCCTTGTTTTGTTTGGTCTTATTCTTTTCATCATAACCACACATGTCTGAATTTACAGTTAACTTATAAGGTGCTCTAGAATTAATGCAACTGAAAAAAAAGAAATCGGATTAAAAAGTTAGAAACCAACCTGTAAATGTTTTTCTGCCACTCTAGAACTCTTTTTAGCGTTCCACGTGTGCGTCTGCTGTCAAGAACTGGAGGATCGTGCGAGGTTTGGACCTAAAAGCACACTCAATACATGTGTAAACTATTTAAAGGTTTATTTACAAAAACATGAACTCAGGGGACTAAAAACTAAACAGGGGACCCACAGCCGGGGAAGGTTGAGGGCGGAGAAACGTTTGAAGATGGGGAGCACAACGAGAGCGACAGAACGGGGAGGAGAGAGAGGTCACTTGGCAGGAAGGCGAGAGAATGGCTAGAGGTAAGTACGTACTGCAGTGGGGTGAGCGTACATGCAGGTTGAGACTGATTAGTCCTGGAGAGGGTGGCCATGATGGGAGGAGATGGTCCTGTTCCAGGAGGTCCAGAGGGGGGATCCTGGAGAGTCACGATGGGCAGGAGGGCAGGCAAGTGAGCAGGGTGAGTATGAAACCTTTGGTTTGTAGACTGACTGTAGTAGTGGAAGTGAACAGGGCCAGCGCTGAAGTGTAGCAAAAGAGGATGTGATGTCAGTAAGAAAGTCTTTTGCATATAATCCATGAATTAATAATTACAATAATCAAAATAATTAGGAAAGTAATATGAAATAAATTTGAGAGGTCCTTGACTGTCCCAGCTGATAATCCACTAAAAATTTTAATTTTATTCACTGAAATAAAAATAAGAGTTTTAAACCTCAAAGCAGATGTGGGGTTTTTGTTTGTTTTTGTAACAACAATTGGCCAGTTAATAATGAGAGCTTTTCCAGCCTTTTACCCATCTCTAACCCTTCTGTGATCTTTGATTCAGATGATGCCAAACATGCCATCTTTCTTCCTCATTATCTCTCTCTCACACACACAATTCTGACAAAGTGGGGTCAGGACCATTGACTACACCATCAGTTAGTCTTTGTTCCTGTCCTCACTCTCTTACTGTCCCTCGCTGTGTTGTTATGCCTTTGTCCTTTTCTTCTTTCTCTCTGATCTATGTCCTACAGCTCAATCTCCTCCAACATTCTCCTGCAGGCTGACTTCAATTCCCCTAAACAGATACCATCAGATCAGAGGAGAAAGCTTGGTTTCTTGATGTCTTTCTTCACATGCACCCACAAACACACACCCACACACACATACCATAGTGACTCAGTGGGTTGACAGATATGGGGGGACAATAAAACAGTTTGTAATGGAGGTAATATGATTTAAAATACTATCTATTAGCTCGGATGGGCCTGTCAGGTGTGCGTATATGTGTGCGGGAGATAAAACAATGAAGATGGCAGAGAGAATATAGAGCTGAACGTCTAAATCACAACGCTCTCGCACACACAGTACAATTCATCCCATTAGACAACACGGATCTAAACCTTATATCGACCCTGCGAAAATGAATATATAGACACACGCATACAAATACAGTAAACTGTACACTATGCCAATAAAATGTCAGATCCATATGTCACATGAACACTTCTGATAAAAATGAATATACTGGGAGACCTGTTGTACATATCTCACAGTTAATAATTTTACAGAAGCCCTGCACACAAAATTCAAACATACTGAATAACTTTTCTCTGGAGACAGTATGCACTCTAAATACATGGCCACGTTCAAATTCAATAGAACACACCTGCACTTCATATTCATTTGAATGTAAAGTTTATTACTATATTAAGTATTAGCTTGTTCTCGCTCTAGAACTGCATATGTCTTACTTATCTCCATTACATGCAAAGATATATATTTGTTTCGAAAGTGGTAGGGACCACTCATTCATTGCTCTCAGACAATGGTTTAGAAGTCTTTTTCTTTCAGCTGCTCCCATTAGGGGTCGCTGTAGTGTATCATCTGCCTCCATCTCACCCTATCCCTACAATCCTACTTTGACACACCAACCGTCTGCATGTCCTCCTTCACTGCGTCCATTAATCTTCTCTGAAGTCTTCCACTTTTCCTCCTGCCTGGCAACCCCGGTCGGCATCCTTTTCTCCGATATCCGCACTACCACCGCTCTGCAAAACCAGACCAAGCCATCTCAACTTTTCATCTCGAACTTTGTCAAGAACAAAAAGCAAAATAAATAGATAATTCCTTTCTTGACGTTCAGTCCGTTTTTTAATTAAATACATATTATAATTTTTTTATTCCACCTTTGTTTTACTTGAAATTGTCTTTAATCTCTTTTTTATTTTGCAGTTGTTTTACTTATTGCGTTTCATCCATATTAGGAATCACCCATCTGTAGAGCATAGTTGTACGTCTCTAACCCATATAAAATACAGAAAAAGAGTTTGATTGATTTTAAAATATGTGGTATTCCAGCCAGTTAGGAAATAATTCAAAATGCTTGGTCAATTTTGGTCTTGTTGAACCATTCACCCTCTCAACACAGATAAGAGAGAAAATGGTTCAACTCTGAGGGACCCAACTGGTGAGTAAAAGGGGGGAAAATACAGAGCCATAAGCATCAGCCACTCAGATAGCCTTTAGATGGAGTAAAAACCTCGAGGCGAGCAGAGAAGATAGAAGACATATCAACATGGACAGAGAAAATAAAGGAGCTGGGAAAAACAGAGCAGTGTTTGCAGAATCCAATTGAGCTGACACTTTTTCAGCCACACACCATTTTCTGTTGTTTACAGCTTTATGAGTGGCTGACCCCAGTGTGTTTGTGTTCCCGTGGCTGTGTGAGTACGGCTGAGTGGCTTACCTGTGCATGTTTGCGTGTGTGTGGTTGATTGAGGTTGATAGATGTTGACAGCTGCGGAGAATCACTTTCCTGTTGGTAAAACACCATATTGACCCTGTAGCCCCACCGAAGGCAGAGGTTAGCTATGCTGAAGCCCAGCAAGCAGAGTGGGAATGACATCCAGTTGGGGGCTGAAGGTTGCACTTGAACCCACAGCATTACACTGGCACACAAGGCACCCTGGATACTGACTGCTATCCAAA
>NC_137940.1:4040676-4073002 GCF_963969265.1 Rhamphochromis sp. 'chilingali'
TGAAAATTAACCAAGACTAGAGGCTAGCGCTAACACAGACATGTAGCAAAAACACGTTGAAGCGAAGTGTTCACCAACAGCAAGGTGCACGCATGCAGTGAAAGCTGAAAGACAAAAACACAAGCTCAAAAACGGAAACCACAAAAAAGAGTGGTGTGAATTCTTTACTTGAGATGTACTTGCGTCAACTCTTCTCTTTTTTTGTTTTCCTCTTGTTTGACTTGTGCTTTTCTGTATTTTCCTGCTCTGTCTTATTCCTTTTAATTGTACAGCACGTTGGTTAATGCTCGTTATTTCAAAATGTGAATAGATTTACTTGACATGATTTCCTAGGTAACTCATTATTTATTTATATAGCATCAAATTACTGCAATAGTCACTTCAAGGTGCTTTATAGTGTAAGGTAAAGACCCTACTATACTTCAGAGAAAGCCACAACAATCAGACAACCCACTATGAGCAAGCACTCTGTGACAGTGGGAAGGAAAACTCACTTTTAACAGGAAGAAACGTCCAGCAGAACCAGCTGACGTGACCAGTTGGTGAAGGGAGGGAAAGAGGACAAACGCTTCGGCTGGTCAGACAAAAACCATTACCTTGCTTTTTTTTTTAAATATATTTTTACCTTTTGCATTTAGTGCTCTGAAAAATCTATATGAAACTTATATAATGTATCACCACATAATACACTTTTTTTCTCACACTGCACAGAAACATCAAACAGCCACCAAGTGAAGCTCACACTGAAGAAAATGCCTGAATTAACAAACCTTCCAACCTTCAAGCAGATGAGCTCAAACAAAGGAGGACACCAGGGGCCCGTTCTTCGTACCTCGCTAAGTAGGTTAGCCGGATTAGATTGTTGACGATTTCGCCTGATCTTGGATCGTTCGGTTCCCCGAAGCTCATCCGGGACTTGCTGTCATAGCAACAGAGCCGTAAACGTAAACCTGCTCGGGAGCAGGTTTACTTTATGTAAACAGGATTAGATCGCGGCCACGCAGGTATGTCCGCGTCATCATACGAAAGCAACAGCGATATTCCACCACTGTTTCACCATAAATAAATAACATCAATGTAACTAAAGACAATGCAGCACCTGATCCATTTATTGATTTCACACAGGTCATTTCCTAAAAAAGGGAAATGTACTATTAACATTCTATTACATGTATGTGATTATTACAGATTTAATTCATATTTCAGAGTAGCAATTGTAAATTACTTCGTGTAATCAAGATGAGAGACCACGGCTATAAAAGCGAAGGTGGATTTGGGAAGCCTGTCGCAGCCATGTCCTGTCCGTATACGCGAGCCACCCATTGCGGAAGGTGCAAGATTGATAAGGAGAGTCCTCAGAATTCAGCGTATATTGCGGGACAGACAGGATCCTTTAGCTCAGCGCGACAGTGTGCTCATAGAGAGATATCGATTTTCCCGTGAGGGTATTATTCACTTAACCAACTTGTTGACGAGGGGGTGCAGGACCACCACCTGTCTTTTTTTCCTCTGCCCTTTTCTTGGTTGCTGTTATAAACAAACAGATTATTCCAGGGTCTCTTTCCAAGAGACTAAAAGCAATATAAGTGATAAATATTACCATTCTGTAGGATATTCTTATATTTCACTTTTACCTGTTCCCATGTTCTAGTGGGTCCTGTTGTGGCTCTAATGTGAAAGAGGATAAAATATAACATATTATAATATAATGTAATATAATATTGGATAATATAGTGTAATATAATAAATCTACCCTACCGCCTACTGGTGTTGGCCAGAGGGGCCGATGGCGCGATATGGCAGCCTGGCTTCTGTCAGTCTGCCCCAGGGCAGCTGTGGCTACAACTGTAGCTGCCTCCACCAGTGTGTGAATGTGAGAGTGACTGAATAGTGGCATTGTAAAGCGCTTTGGGTGCCTTGAAAAGCGCTATATCAATCCACTCCATTATTATTGTTATTATTAAATTACTTACGAGTTTAATTTGTCAGCAACTTCCTGCCAGCCCTCGCTCCTTGCTTTTGCAGCCTTTGCAGTGTTCCCTTGCGTTCTGATTAAACTCTGAAACTCCTGAAATCCCTCACTCAAGAGTTCTTGCTCTGCTGCCGAAAAATACCGAGCCGAGCGCGCTCCGTCGACATTTTCGCCGACCAATCAGAGGGTTGCCGATCAATGTTTCTACTATCGATGCGTGGCCCCTTTTACGACACCCAGTGATGTCACATTACTGCGTCCAGCTGTACTAATCGTCAACAGCAGGTGTGTTCGGGGAACCGGATTAGCGAGCTCACGGTTAGCGCGATGATTTGATCTTGGATGTGTCATTTGATCTTGGATGTAGTAAGCGACGTACGAAGAACGGGCCCCAGGTGTCTGTCCTGTCAGCTAAGAACAGGAAACGGATCCAATAATTTGCACGAGCTAAACAAAACCTGACAACAGAAGTTTAGGCACTGACTGGTCTGCTGCTGTGACATTTGGATTGTAAGGTTACATCCATGTATGTAATTGGCATTGTAATAGCAAATTGGCCTGATTTTGGTGTAACTGTGTGGGCAACATTGTGTACCAAGAAGTACACAAGCTACTGAGCACACAAAGTGTTGAAAACATGACTTCACTGTGCTCGAATGGCATCCAAATTCTCCAAATCTAAATCCAGCACAGTACCTTTGTGATATTGTGGAATACAAAATGTGGAACATGAATGTACAGCCAAGAAATCTGGAGCAACTGTGTGAGCACACAATCGTGGGATGTCCCAAACTGTGAGTTTTGTTTACTCTCAGTCTGTGCTGCTGCGGGTTGGCTTGTGGTCCTACCTCTACCTCTCTTATATTAGCATCAAAAACATGTGAAAATCACACCTAAAATAAAGAGCTGGTCAACTGATCCAGGACAAACTCCTTTTAGTTTCTTTTTTTTTGGCTTGACTTGTGTTAAGCACTGTTTAAATGTATAAATTTAGATGGCCCTCTTAGGGAAACAAAATATGACTGTTCAGTAGGCTCTAATCACTAAGTTATCAACATGCTATGTCCTCTCTGTCTGTACAATGCTGCCATCTATTGGTGAGAAACATTCTGGTCAATTAACATTAGTCAGGATGTTTTGACTTTCTCAGCTGCCTGCATGCTAATTAGTAGAAAGGGATGGATTCCATGCAAACCAGATAACATTAGGGAAATGTTAAGGCTCTCGTATATCATAGAGTGTGATCTGTAAGAAAACAGCAAAACACTCTTGTTATCAGAGTTAAACACTTTTATATTTCTCTGAAAGTAAAACATTTCTCAGTGTCTAAAATGAAAGCAGACCTGTCCTGTTGGACCAGTTCAAAGATAAGTATTCTTCTGGATTGATGTTAATAGTTAATAGTATGCACTAAAAACTTTTAAGACATTTTATTTGTGAGTTTCTGAGTTTAAGACCACTAAAGCATATCTCTGTGCAGATGCATTTTGCACCTTTTGCAACCACTAAGGATAACTGTCACATACTCCTACCTTTAGTGTATAACAAACACCCAGTTTTCTATGTAACCATCTTACCTCCAATCAGGTAAGGTCAGGTGTTCATTTACACCCTAAACCTATTACAAACGCTAAATGAAATTTTATTCAAATAAAATGAATGGCACATGTCCTTTTTTCATGTACTTTTTAGAATTCAGAAGTTACAGTTCAAATCAATATTAAGCAAAAATGTGAACTTAAAATACAAATGGAGTAGCATTTTCAAGGAGAGGCGATCAGTCTTAACTGCAGCAGTCAACTGTCCATCAGCATCAACACACCATCAGAAAGCAACAACTCAAGGGTAATGGCAGACCAGCCCAGGAGCAGCAATATGTTTAATGCCATAACTGGTGAGTTATAAGTGAGGAGGAGCCATCATGGAAGGCCGGGGGATAGAAGAAGTTGTTGACATTCAGAAATCCTACCAATGGCTGGACAAGGCTGGACTGAAAGAAAGCACAGAGGCACAATTATGACAGCACAGGAAGAAACTCAGTGCAAGATCCATAGAGGCAGGGGTCTATCACACCAGGTAAGAACCCAGGTGCAGACCCTGTAAAGATGCCCCTCAGACAATCCAGCACATAACAGCAGAGTGCACGACGCTAGCAGGCAGGGCATACATGAAACACCATAAAAAAGTGTAATATAGTATACAGGAAGATTATGGCATGGAAGTCCCGAGGTCAAAATGGGAGTCGCCCCTTAGTGTGGTCCAGAATGACTGAGTTAAGATTCTGTGGGACTTCCAGACACAGATGATGACTAACCAGCCGGGCATAGTCGTAGTGGACAAGCAGAGGAAGACTGCTACATTGATAGATGTACCAAACAACAGCAACATCAGGAAGAAGTAACATGAGAAGGTGGAGAAGTACCAAGAGCTGAAGAAGAACTCGAGAAGATGTGGAGTTTGAAGGTAACAGCGGTCCCAGCGTTAATCGGAGCACTCGGTGCAGTGACCCCAAAGCTACGAGAGTGGCTCCAGCAGATACCAGGAACAAAATCCAAGCTCTCTGTCCAGAGGAGTAAAGTCGGAGCAGCAAAGATACTGTGCAGGACCCTTAAGCTCCCAGGCCTCTGGTACAGAACCCAAGCTTGAACCTGGATGGACCCCCTTTGATTTCTTGACCTAATTCTTTATGGCATTGATTAAACAAGGTGCTGGAAACATTCCATACTGACATACTGCATGGTGACATACCATAATGACGGCATCATACTGCAAGTAAGACAGCTGTGAATCTCCCATTTCACCCCATCCCAAAGGTGCTCTAGTGGATTGAGCTCTAGTGACTGAAGACTGGGTACAGTAAGCACACTTTCCACTGGCACACTGTATTTAAAAACTCACACATGAAAGATTATTATAGTTTCAATGGTAGTTTAATTTTAACATTCAACATAAGTATCAATTATCACTCACATAATCGTGTTTTTTAAACCTAGGACATATACACGTGTTTGATTTTACAGTTATTTTCATTGTCAATAACTAATAACTGAGGTGCTTTATTTTGTTCAGAATGAAAAGCTAAGCAATCAGTATCAGGAGACGAAGATGTGCAGTGGGTAAAAGGAAACGAGGGGACAGTTAAAGGCTGGAACTGCTGTAAAAATGAGGATAGAAGCTAACAAGTAGGAAAATGAAAGGGGATAGGTTGTGAATGAAGGAGACACTGTGGGGAAAAGATAATATTCTCTTGAACATTGGAAGAAAAGTAGGGAATGAAAGGAAAATGTTCATAGTGAAGAAGCAAGAAGAATAAAAGTGTAGAAAATCATCATTTTAACACTGTTGCAAACCTTTAATAGCAGAGCTGTAAATTTACTGATGATGCTTTGCCTCTGTGTAAACAAAGCAACATTGTATAAAGTAAACAGTACAGTAGTAGTTACATCATATTAATACTTTTAATTGTGTTAGTCAACTGTGGGCAATAAGAAACTGCACAGGTAATGTATTTGTGTTCAGTTGTGTTGTTGTTTCTTGCGTGTAATCAGATTCTCTTATGTGACAAACTGACTGAAGCTGTTTTTAGTTGTGATGGTGGAGGTTTGCTGTGATCACACCGGAGCAAATTACATTTTGGTCAACAAGAGCACATAATAGTTTTTAACCTCCACCTACAATGTCAACACTCAAATTAAAACCATTATTGAATTACCAAAATCTTCACCTTTACAATAAAATGATTCCTTCCATATGCATTTTAAAGCAAATATTGGTTCTTGCATTATATATTGTTATTGTAACACAACAAATGCTCTATTCTTATAACAGAGGGTAAAACACAGAAATTGGTACGTGGTACTGCAGTTTCACATTCATCACAAAGCTATGAGGCACTTTCTACAGACAATCTTTCAAACTGAAAGAACTGCCACGTGGTTAAGGCTTTATATTACTTAATTTGAGGTTTTTATATTTCCTAGGACCTTAAAATACGATCTAATTAAGAGATTAGGGAGAGGTATACCACGTAAGGCCACACATTTATTTTGATTGTTGTTATGGACTGGTGTGAATTGCTACATGTGACACTATGATGCTTATTTATCCAAAAACAATTCAGTAGCAGCTGTTGAAAATATTGCAGCAAACCTTTTGGATTTCAACACAGGCACATCAAAAGTAGTGAACTTGCATAAATCAGCAACATTTTTCAATGATTTCTGACATCCTTATCTGTTAAGGCAAAAACATGTGACTTTGGTGTATTGTTGTTATTGAAACAGTTTGTCCTTGTTAAGCATTAATTGAATAGCAAACAGCGAGAATTGGCGTATTTGCTATTTATACCAAGTTTGACATCTCACATTGCAGCATTGACGTGTAGGTATTATGCAGGTGTGACATCACTCCATTTGTTATGGGTGTAAAAAAATACCTCGGAGCCCAACCAGCTACACTCAGTAAGTGACTCTTGAGAGAAAACTTCTTGTTATTTAAAAGGATAACTCAAAAAAGATGTCTTCCCGTCTCCACTTGTGTATGTTTTAAATCTCAGCAGTCTAACTCGAACAAGTTCAGAGTGAGCATAATGCTGAATTTACAGCATGTTTTTCATTATTATTGATTTCTATGGGAATTTCTGATTCATAACATTTTCCAATGAATAGCAGATGCCTTTCCAATTTAATGTCAAACCTTATGTGGCTCCAAGTGTGGCGTGCAACAGCAAATAAGAATGACACAATATTAGAGCAAACTGTTAAATCATCTCTGTGAAAAGAGTCTTTTATGGGAACTCACATGTGAGGATAATGTCCATTATATAGAGAAGCAGGTTAGCTAGGCACATACAGTTCGCTTTTAGCCTCCAAGAAGGACTTCAAAAGCCTGCCACCTTTTCCTTTGTGTGGAATCAACAGAGCTCTTCTTCTTCTTCTCTGCTCTTCTCTCCCAGTGTCCCACACATTGGCACTCACATTAACATCATGCAAATACACTTAGAAGATATAAAATTCATTGGGTTAGGGTAAATATTTATATAGATTTACACATATATAAATTCATATACTTTTAAGGAATGTTAATCTATTTTGCTGTGTACTTCTTACAAGGTAAAAATAACATTTTTATACTATGCAACACATTATATAATCAACATATTACAAAAATCAGTCCTTTTATCATCTTTTAGAAAAAAAAATCCATAATAAAAATAACTTCTATGTTTTTTTCTCACTTATATCTTACAATATATTTTCTCTCTGTCAAAACACACACACGTGTCCCATTTTTGTTTCTGTTTATCGTTTCTCTTGGCAGCAAATTGGCAGCGGTCAAACAAAATGTGGAAATTAAAAATTGTGTCATGCTGGTGCTCATCAATGTGGAAAATTCTCCGAGCGACAACTTCGTTGATGTGTGGAATTCACAAAAAGGCGGCGGTGAGTGCTGCAAAACAAACTGCCGTGCTGTTACAACGGACATTTGGAGCAGCCGCATTCCAGAGCGGTTTCCATCTCCTCTGAGTACGAGGTGCCGTCTGTGCAGCGGAAAACCACCTTCCTCCGTCTGGTCTTGGTGACGCTACAGCAAACACCAGGTGAAGCCTGGCAGGATCTGGAACAGTCCATGCGGGGAATCTTGCTGGTGGACGTGCATGTTCTTAAGGGTTGGTGGCGCTTCAGCTGTTCTCTTACCATTTCTCCTTGACATGTGATTTCTGCATGTTGGTGGCGTTAAAAAAAAGCACATTTTAAATCATAATATGCTCTCATTCTCGGCAAATTTCCGTTTCTTCTTTTTATAATCTTTCAGTGTTACCTGTGTCACAAATAGGCCCGGTGAACCCTGGCTGACAGTGACAGAACGGCTCTCCCCTTTCTGACACCCGACACTCCCCACGCCCACAGCGAACCCCCCTGCATGCTGGAGGCTCCTGTCGTCGGTTACAGAACTGACCCTGATAGCCTTCATTACACTGGCAACTGTAAGACTGACCCTTGGGAACACACTGGCCATGAGAACATCTGGAGAAAGAGCAGAGCAGAAGGAAAACATGTTACAGGAGAGAATTATGCTGGGGTTGGAAAGTGGTTTCATCCATGGTTGCTTTAAAACCACTAAACCCACATGATTTCAAAATCTATACTAAACAGATACCTGGCTGGCTTGTATGACAAAATGGCATTAGAAACATCACAAACAGGTGGCAATTATTCATTTTATATAACAAACAGAAAATAAAGCTTGACCAGGGAAATTTTGCTTCTGTGTGTGGTCAAAGGGTCTGACACGAGGGTTTCTTTCATTCTCCTATCAGTATAACTTAGCAAACTAAACTAAAACTAAAACTGTTACAAAATGCACGCTTTACAGAATGTGTGCCCCTATGAGTTAGTAATTGCAAGTTAAATTCAGACCTCACATTCAATGTCTCTGCCATTTTGGCTTACCTGTTGTTCTGACAGGGGTTTGTGCCTGTCGTCTGGTCACACAGAGCCCCACTGCGTCCAGGAGGACAATCGCAAGTTACTCCCGTCTCCCCTCCTTCTCTACATGCACCCTGTGCACAAACACTGCACGAATGACACCCCGCAAGAATGCCATCACCCTAGTGACAGAACATAAAATGAAGAAATCACTGTTAGAAACGACAAGCATGGAGGTAGGTGGCGCAACCAGAGAAATGTTTTGATGTTGCCTTAATGCTGCAGCCCTTCAAGGGTCCAGATTAAATATGTTTCCAAATTGGAAAGACAGCGTGTATACTTTTCCATAGCAGCTGCTGACTTTGTTGAAGTGCCTTAAAACTCATCAGACTTCTACTGTGGCTTATATTATGAAAGTGAACGCTTGCTTGGATTGGATCCTTGCTCCGAACCCAAAACAGAACACTGCTGTCATAAGGTTTTTCACTATGATTTTTTACATGGTATTTCAGCCAGATGTCCTCTTACTATTGCCAAACATAACTTTCTTTGATGATATGTTGATAGGCGAACTTACAGGACAGAGTTACGGGATTATGAGTTACAAAACCAATGTAGGCCATAGAGTTCTCAATAAAACCTTCAAGGTTTCTTAACAGCACTGAATGAACTTATGATACTTTAATTTTATTTTAACATGCTACTGTGCGTTCTAGTAAATGCTGTGGAATCTATGCCAGCCGTTGAGTAATTACCTTGCCCTCAATTCTTTGTAGCTGTCCTGCTCCTCTGGATCTATAACTCAGGTCTTGAGGCTCCCCATTGATCTGGACATTGTGGACGCAGCCACTAAAACCCTGAGGGGATCGTTCAGGCCCTGGACGCAGACCTGAGGCCACGACCTGGGATGGCACTCCTGGGAATTGGTGAAAATAAAACCAGAAACAGACAGAAATGAGCAGTAATAACAATGGAAAGTATAGTATAATGTTTGATTAAGATATTTCCTTTATTGGTTTCATTCTGGCTTGGCTTACACTGAAATACAGTGTAAAAAACAACAAGGATACAGCATTGCAGCTCTCACTATTGCACAATAACAGTATGTCTCTCTTACTCGAGAAAAAAGGAGTTACTGTTCTCAGAGGCGTGTCTACCCTCTTTCTTGAAGAAAAGTTGAATAAAAACAGTTTTCCACTTCCTTACCACAACCCTTGCTGTGATTTAGTGTGCGTTAGTCTGCGTGCACGTTTGCATGTTGTGTGTGCCTATACGCGTATGTACCCATGCGCTGCACAGCAAACAAGAAGTAGGGTAGGCCAAAGTAACATCTGTGTACCGCAAATGCATCGTGTTTATGAAGAAATGCGTGTGCGTACCTCCTATGTAAAGCTGGGTGTTGTGGTCGACGGAGGGCTGGCGTGCCAGCTTTCCCAGGCTCTTGTTGGTGCTGTTATCCACCACTAGGCTCAGTGAGTGGTTCTGAATAAGCAGCTCAACTGTGTGGAAAAGCCCGTCATTCACAGACTCAACGCTGTAACGAACGCACAAATGCACACAAACAGAAAAAAAAGGACATAATTTCAGTACGTGCATGATTATGATAGATTACCGTTGCAAAAACTGTTAGAGCAAATTGGAAAAACAGACCCAAAACAGACTCCAAACATTTTCGAGTCAAACTATTTTTTCTTTGTTTTGTTGTGTTTGCAAATCGACCAACCTAAATGAAAAAGAAATTAGGGAAATCTGTGTCGAAATGCTATCCCGAGACATAAAACACACTGATTACATCCTCAATATTGTGTTACTGTGGAAGGGATTATAATGTGCGCTTGATCTATTTCATGATTTCCTAACATGGGGGTTGAGGCCCAGTACTTTCTAGCAGCACATGGGCTTGTTTGTTCTGATGAGCTCAAGCCTTGGGGCAAAACCGGATTCTTACAATTTAATAGCCGGACTCAACCAGTTTGGACCATTGTGGTAAAGTTCTGATATTTTTTGGAAGAATAAATGTTTCCATTGAAGAGAAGTCTGCAAAGAACTAACATTATGACCTTTTGCACCACGTTTGACCCTGGGAGGAAAGTGTATGTGTTCTTGTGTGAATGCGTGTGTCTGAGATTCTCTGCTAAGTGGTTTTTGCTGGAGGGGAGACAGACAGCTATAGAGACAGTGGTTTGGCAAAGCTGAGAGAAGGAGAGAGAGAGAGCGAGAATGAGAGACAGGGAGGGAAAGAGAGGTAAATCGCGGGGTGGTAAAGTTGACCGTGCCTCCGCTCAACCAAGTTCTTGCAGAACATCAAAAACAGAAATGAACAAGTGAAGCTACTCTTTCTGCTGGTGGTCTGCTCCAGACTCCCACAGCGAAACATCAGGACAATACTTCCCTTTGTCTGCAACCACTTATTTGCTAACTAGCTAAGGAGCCTTAAATCAGCTGTGATTGACAGCTGTTTATAGAGCGTTCAGATTACAGCGATGTTACATTAACAGCAAATGGAGCAAAGTTTGTGAGTTCTGGATATAGGCCAGTGTGACTTTCATAAAAATGCTGACCATACAGAAGGACAAAAGAACAGTATGCATTACAACATACAGTATAACACATTAACAGGCCTTAAAAAGAATCAAGAATTTATTATGGACTCATTTGCTTTGTCTCCTCACGTGACACTGTCCTCGACAACTGGGTAAAAATTAGGAATCTATTTTTTTAACCAGTTTCTATTAATTGAAAGTGCTAATCTGAGATTTGAATGGAGGTTTTACAAGGACATGTGACTGTCCATCAACAAATGTGAAAAGCATTTGATTGTCATGACATCAGTCATGTTCAGCACGCAGCTAAAAGCTTGTAAAATAACACCTGTAGACTCAGTACAGACACATACATGGTTTCCATTAGGAACCATGTAATTTAATAAAGGCTGAGAACAGGCCTAGTAAACATAGCAAAATGATGGTCTGCTAGCCAGAAAAATCAGTTATGTACCTCAGCAGCCTCCTCCTCAAACCTAACTTTGTATTACTCTAGTTCTTTCATTTTTTGCATTACATATCATTCTCTTCTTTCCTCTTTATTCATCACTTCCTTTTCATTATCTTCTTCCCCATCCACTTCCTCTTCTCTTTTTCTCCTTTTGCTCTGCTTCAATCACCTTTCTAGCCCCAATGTCATTTAACAGTCATTTTTACCCTATTCCTCTTCTAAAGCTTATTTGCTTTCAGTCCAAAAGCTCTTCATCTCATTTTCCCCTCATTTGCTCAACTGCTTGTCTTCTTAAATTAAATGGAGCTGCTCACAAAGCTGAAAACTCTCAGATTGATGTGTTGTTTAGGAACCCTATAAACACATTTTTTTAACACATGGACATGGCAAACACAGCACTGGACTTGTTGTGAAACCAAAAATCCACCAGATGGAAGTAGCTGACTAAAGACTAGCGTGTCTGAGTCTGAGCAGCTGGCAGCGCTGCAGGTGAGTGTATGAGTTTGAATGTTACCAACATTAAACGTCCTTATTTTTTAAAGTGGATATTTTCAATAGCTTGTCCATGATTTGTGTGCCTGCATGTTTGTGAATTATTCTGCAGATTTAAAGTATATAACAGCAAAAAGGTCCTGGGTTTAAATACACTGGCCAGCTCGAGCCTTTCTGTGTGGAGTTTGCATCTTCTGCCTTTGCTTAGGTGGGTTTTCAACAGGTACTCTGGCTTCCTCCCACAGTTAGAAGACATGAATATTAGGTTAACTGATTAATCTAAATTGTAAGTAAACTATAAGTCTGAATGTGAGCAGGAATGGGTGCTTGTCCCTTGGTATTAGCTCTGAGATACATATGCATATTGTCCAGTGTGCGCCCCACCTTTTGCGCTATGACAGCTCGGATAGGCCCAAGCCTGACCATTAATTAAACAGGCAGTTACGAAAATGGATGGATGGATACAGTGCTTCCAAATGTGTGCACAATTGTGTATGTTTTAGACACTTCTAAAGAGCACTCTGTTAGCCCTGTGTATTAGTACAAGAAACTGTCCATTATAGAATTCAATAAAAACAAACACACAGCCGTAGCAGATTGAAACTGCTTCTCTCTCTAACTTTCACTGTATTCATCCAAAGCCACAAGGGACAACAATTTCCTGTCAGTCCAAAATCCTGAATGAGCACATACACACACAAATAAACTTCACCAAAAAGAACTTCCCAAACCCCAAAACTGGCTTTCTGTCATATAACAGAGTCTAATACAAACCCAGAAGTAATTACAGGTCATTGACTTTATCTCAAACTGAAAAAACATATTTGGATTAGAAATAACCATGGAGATCCTCTTACACTGTTAAATCTAATTAGCCACTCCTGTCATTTATTACGCTGTTTCTGAAGCACATTTGCTGCGTCTGTATGTGAGCTTGCAAACATGCATGTGTGAATGTTTTTTAACAACTATACATCTACAAGTCTATACAACTACAGTAGTATGTAGTCTTTGTGCAATATCGAAGTATGTTCGAGTGAGCTAACTTGTTTGTGAGACTGTATGTATGTGTGTGTTAAACAGCCCAGTCTGATTACAATGATGCTCAGCAGACACACATCCCAGTTCCATATTGCTGTGGTAACCTCAATTAGCCATTACTGAGACAGCAGCTGGAGAATGGAGCACTCCTTCACTGTTTTCTTTCCTTATTTTTTCAGCTTTCACTAAACCAGGCTGGCCAGTTCAGATGAAATTTGTACTTTTCAGGAGTGGATTCGCTGCGTTTTGATGTCGAGTCTCAGGAATGAGGACTTGTTGTTTCAGGCCTCTAAGAACTCAGTATTCGAATGTCTCAATAGCCTCTGAGAATTTTAAACCTATAATGTTCAAGGATTGTCTGTCTGTTTTAACCACAGCCTTGTGGCCAGATTCAGGTCAGACATTCAGTCACTTTATTCACCCAAATGAAGGTCCAAAATCTTGAGGAAGCCCTGTATCTGAATAGAAACTGCTTGCTATGGTCACTCGTTTGTATGTATGTTTCCATACTGGGTGTATGTGATACGCTGCATATTTAAGTGAGTTACAATTAAGGAACACCTGCACAAAGTCCAACTGTTATGTTACGTTATGCCCTCCAGAAATGATTATGTTTGACATAAGCTCAAATCCATGGCCATTTATAATGCTTCTTCCATTCTTTGCATCACTTTCCCTTTTCTCTTGTTCAACCATCCGTCATCATCTTCCTTCAACACTTTACCTGTCTTTCTTCTGTCTCCTTTCTGCCCACTCATCCATTCCCCTATCCTTTTTTTTCTATGCTGCCTTTACTGCTCGATCCCTTTCTCCTTTCAAGAACCCATCCATCCCTGCATCACTCACTCTGTCACTTGCTGATGAATAACAGTAGATGTGCTCTCTTTGACCTGATGGGAGATTAGTGTGACATTTAGTAAAGGGCACCACATGAATACACAACAAACAGATGCGTTGTGCCCCGTCCCCTGCACACTGGCATGCACACACAAAGGCACACATTTTCATTTAACACTTTCATCTGGCGCTAATGAGGGCACAGTGAAAGACTTGTACACCTTCCCCTGCCTCTCCTTCTGTAGCTGCCTTCCATCTCGATTTTTTTTTTGAACTACAAAAAGAGACATTCCCCTCTTCGACACATCCCTTGTATTCATTTCAGTTTAATTATTCCCTCTGGTTTCTGCCTCTGTATTTTTTTATTGAGGCCTGTTGAAATTCTCCTCCTTTTTGCAGTCCTCAATTTCTTTTTTCCCTTTTTTGCTGTTGATATTTGTGTTGTCTGGACAGGTTTGCTTCTGTCAAAAGGTGCATGCACCAAAAGGCATATGCAGTTCCAATACACTGTGTATGTATGTAAATGTTTGCATTTCTCTAGTATTAGCCACCTCTCTGTTTTAAAGCTAGCCAGTGGATTTTTTTTTAGCTCCATTTTTGTTATGACAAATATTTATCCCACTGATCAGTTGTGATCACTCATAAGTATGGCTAGTTGTCAACCTCTTATACCTATAGTGACCCATATTATGTAGGAGATATATAGTGGTGGTGAATAAGTGCATATAAATTCCTGATTGTATTCTACCAGGTTATCAGGGTGATACAAGTCACTTCTCACCCATCACATCGTAACCTGTGTTCAGCATTGTGAAAGTGTATATTTTAACGCTACACTTTCACAATGCTGAAATGTAACCCAAATGGCGAGTATCAAACTCAAGTCTTGAAGGTCAATGTTGTGTGACTTATTCCACGGCCGACTCTCTTCTCTCCTTCAGCATATTTCTCGAGCTGTGGAAACATCATTCATGATCAGTGAGATGTCACAGCCGTCATTAAACGAGGTGGTAACTGCATACTGAGCTTGCCACTTGGTGAAGCAGGCTGTCAGTGGGTGATATCTATGTGTGATAGCAATGCATGCATGGCCTCTTAACTAAATTACATGTATGGAAAAATACAGAATGTATAGAAAGTGATTGTGCATGTTTTATGAGGAAAGAGAAATGAAATTATTACATTTGCTATCATTTAGGTTGCACACAATGTGCTTTAATGGCTCTTAGTAATGGTTATTTTAATAGCTATTACTGTAAACTGTAAAATTTGTTGACAAATGAACTCCACAGGGGACCTTACACGTAATCTGTAAGAATCCACAGACGGACTGGTTTCTCATTTAACACTGGTCTGTGTTATCTGGCCATGACTGCTTCATTTCAGCACACTGTGCCAAACTGGCTTGAACATATCGCCCAGGCTCTCTAGTTTCTTCACAAGATAACTAACCCAGGGATCACTCAGAAACATCCCAGGGACTGGCACTGGTTTCTGGCGCTGGCTGTACAACCGCTGTATAGTCAGTGCCATATTTGGGATCTGCCAGAATTGCTGTGCTAAGATTGTGGTGGTTAAACAGTTACGCCATTCTGGACACTATCAGTTCAGTGGTGGCAGGGTGTTTTGTGGTGCCTGCCCAGCCATGTGGTTTGAATTAGTTTACAATGTATTTCTAAATTAGGGGAGATAAGACAGACCATTTGAAATAGTCAGAGTCATGTAATCAAAAAATGGCAACGCATAGCAGCTTGTGGTAAAATAAGCCTCAGTACTGGAGTTCTGCCTTGTCTCCTTTCAGAGACAGTGTTTACTGAGAGCTATAGCATTGTAGGCTTAGACACGACTTCATTGTATGGATCTTTGTTTCATACTCTGTCACTCCCATATCCGGATTTGTTTTTTCCCATTTGACACTATTTTTTCTGCTTTTTATGTTCTTAAAGTACCGGTATACGTTCTCTCTCTACCCTGTCGTCATCTGTCTCTCTCCACTTTTCTCAGTTGTTCTTGCACTGTGTCTGTCTGTTTCCCTTCCAGGCGTGGCCCATGTCAAGTTAACAAGACCAGACAAGGATAATTCCCTGACTCAGTCTGTGGTTTGCTTTTTCCCTCTGTTCTTCGCCCTCTTTCACTCCATCCCTCGGTCATCCCTCAGTCCTCTCTCATCCATCCTGCAGTTCAGCTGCATTACATGGTCTTTTCATTTCGACGGCTTCCATCCATCTGTTTTACCCCTTCCGTTTTCCTCCTTTGGCGGGAAATGTATTCTACTCAGTTATCTGTTTATTGTGTCGTCTGGTCTTTCATTCATGCCTTCCATCCAGCATCAGTCCATCCATCTGGCTTTCTGGGTCTCTTTCTATCGTTATCAGACTGTTAGCTGATCAATCTGTCTTTCTATGCATCTGTGTGTCTCTGTTGCTGTCCCCTCTCCTAGTCAACCCTTTCAGCCCTGCCTCCATCCCACCCCATCTGTGCCAATATCTAATTAGCTTCATCCCATCATTTTCAGTCTTTCATTTGATCCTTCCTTCCTCTATAATGAGCCATTCCTCTTGTATTCTCCTTGCTTTTCCCGATATGTCATTCATTGTTAAACACAAGCACATATTCTTTTTAAGGTCATATTTGATATATGTGGCTTCCACATGTCACCCTACCCAAAAGAAACAGAATAGCACCACAGAAATCAAAAGATTATACAAATGTCAACAAACAAGTCAAACATGATAGTTTAGTAGGTTTTTCTTTCCAACCAAGAAAGAACATCTTTAAATAAAGGGCTGCAGCTCTGAAGCTGAGCTGAATGCCTAACTGTACTGGTGGAGGTCTGGAGCAAAGTTGATTACTATCAATACATGAGTCTTCTGAACAACTGCTAAATATATAACACAGCATCTCTATTGAGCTATGGCCCTCTGTGGTAAAGGCACAGCATGGAAGAAAAAAAAACAAAAAAACTGAAAGATATTGTCCTAAAGGCAAATTCTGATTTTCCACCCAAATGGCGCAGATTGTATACAAGGTTTAAATCGACCCAATGTTTATCACATTGCCTAACCCATATGGAAATCGCATCTGATGAAAAACATGCCATCATATCAGTAGATACAAACACCAAATGTCATATAAATAAAGGAGCATATATTGTCTTTAACAATTTAACTCTACTACAAGCAAAGACTTTCTTGCCTTATTTTGAGATTTAAAATAAATGTAATTAACATCTATCAATTTTAATTTATATAGAACCTGAATTTCTGTTTTTCAGAGAAAAGCAAATCTAAGTTTGTCTAATGACATAGAAGCAAATCAGGCAACAACAACAACAACAACAATAATAATAATAATAAATGTTATTTATAGGCACCTTTAAAGATCCTCAAGGTAAATTTACATTAGTACAACAAAATAAAAACATGAGGAAAATGAGAACTAATAAAAAAGTACGAAAGTATAAAAGCTAAACAATAAACTAAAGTCAATCTGTATGCAGATTTTACTGTAGGTAGATTATTCTGAACAATTCCTACAAAAATTTGACGGTGTAATATCTGATGCAGAGCCAGTCTTGCCCTTGACCTAGTAAACTGTGGCTTAAATTTTCTTCTCCTTGAGTTACTTAAGGGATTTGTAGTATGATGTAATACCTTAATCTTAAACTTAAATTCATTATGAGCGGGCTGCATATTATCAAAAGACCACAGTCTCCTTTTCTTATGACTTTGTTTTTATCCAGAGAAAGTGTGAAAAAAACCCACAAAGGAAGAAAATCACTCAGAATATACAGCAAGGAGAATGAAGAGTGAATGAGAACCCCCCTTACACACACACACACACACACACACACACACACACACACACACACACACACACACACACACACACACACATTTTATACACTGTAATAAGAAATAAAAGTCTAACAGTATTGTATTTGGATTAGCAGCGTGGTGGACTCACCCTACCCTGTGCAGTAAACACTGTCTATGTACAGTAAATATCTGGTCTAATATATGGCGTTTCATTACAAACACCCACGAGCTGTTTTTGATATTATGTAGTAACATAAATACACATATGTTTGTGCTGATGAGCCCACGTTACAACTTGTATAAGATTCTCTGTGTGTTATATATCCAAAAACCACTTGAGGTAATATTGTATGCAGTTTTCCATATTGTAATTTTGACATTGTATTAGCCCTTTCTCCTCGTCTTATATGTGTATGAAATAAATCTATGGATGACATCACCCTCAGTTTATTTTACAGTGCACCCTGTAGCCTTCAGACGTGGAGTTGAAAAAACTTAATTGGCACTTAGTAAGTTGTGTAACAACAGCTTACATCACTAATACTGCTTGAAACAGGATACACTATTTGACGTTGCTTATTTCAGGGTTGCATTAAGTGACTGCTTATTGTATCAAGTGACTTATTATTTAAACATTTGAATTGAAGTTTATGACTTGTGTTACAAAACAATGCACATCTTATTTCAGTTGGATAAAGCGACCAAATATAAGTATAATAACACTAAAAGGCCTCACAAAATTGTTCTATTACTGCTAAGAAAATGTTATCATGTTCTTTTCCTTGATGATCTTTGTTTTTTCTTATGGTCAATACTATAAGGGAATTTTTCTAGAAACTATGACGCACTTGCTGTTTTTGCAAAAATATGTAGGCAGATTTGTGTGTGGATGACTAAACCACTGAAATCCATTTTCTTGGTGACTTTAGTTTTGTGTATGTGTATATATGCATATTTTTCTGTTATTTTTTTTAATCACTTTGAATCCCTGTAATGTTTATCGAGTGGCTGTAAACTCAAAAATATATGTCTATGTGAGTGAATGCTTTTTGTAATCTTTAACCTACTGTTTACTCTTTGAACCTTAGTAATTGAATTCTTTTTCATCATGGTTTTTTGGGGAAGGTATGCATCTATGTGCTTTTTATTTTTCAAAGTGTGCTTTTAAAGTAATTTGAACCTACGTATCAACACAATGCTTGTTTTAACTTTAATGGAATGTAAAACCAAAATCATTTTAATTGATGCATTTCCACGTCGGAGTAAATTCGATAATAAGTCTGCTTACATTAGCGAGATAAAAGTGATAGAATAGTGGATGAATCTTTATTCTCTCATAGGTACTTAAGGCATGCTTAAACTTGACCTTCATAATGATTCAAATAAGTGAATGTGAATTCTAAGAATGTGAAGGACAGCTTTTCTGTTTTATGTGGCCTACCTGTACACAGTGGTTGGTGGGTAGTTGGCGATGTCGTAAATAAGACGTATGTGTCCCTGATAAAGCTCAATTGCCAGAGGATCATGGTCCTCCTTGTACAACAAAATACCATTGTCTTTGTCTGTAGCCACCTGGAGAGAGAAAAACGTTGGACACAAAAACAGCCGTCAAAAATTACAGAATTTGATACACAGTCCACAGTTTGTCATATTTTTCATATTTCATTTAATTCAGTAATCATCTGGTAAAAGGTCATAGTGGCACATATAGAAGGAAATAGACCTGAATTGTTCATTTTTATTTAGATAAAAACAGGGCTTGTGTGCATATGACGCTATAATATCTGTGTGTATAACAACATATATAATAGCATCATGTGATGTTTCATTACATCATTTAAGCAAATCAACTTCAAGTTAGCTAGTAAGCTAACTTGCTAATTTAGCTAACTAGCTAAGATCATCTTAGCTATTTTAAACTTGTTTTACTCAAGTGATGTAAGTGAGGTTTTTTCTAGTAAAACAAAATTATGTCCCCTGTTCAACTATAAAACAGATTGCTCACTGCTCCCAAACGTACACAAACTTGAAAAATATTGACCTCCAGACCTCAGAAATGATCTACTCTGTGAAAAGCTAATACTTTGCTTCAGTTAAGATTGCTGATGCATATCTGACTCAATATTAAAGCAGGTTAAATGGGTGTCTGATTTACGATGGTTATTTTATACCATCAACTGTAAACCATTTAAAAAGAAAACAAATTCCACCACACTTGTCTCAGAAACACACTTGACATGTCACACTTGCTCGCGTGCTCCTTTAAGCGCTAACTAACTAGCAAGTGGAAATGGGGCCATGGGGCCAAGCACTTAACACTCTGGCGTCAATGGAGCATAGCCAAGTCAACACCTGCTAACAAGCTGCTGGAAAAAAGAGAAAGCCATGCAGGCCAAAAAGAGAAAAAGGGGGTAAGAGGTGTAAAGTACAAAGAGTGAGAGAGCAAGTGAAGTGGAAGAGGGAGGAAAGAAGAAGATGCATATGTGGATGAACAGAGAATTTGGATGCAGCCTTAAAGAAAAGAAAAAAGTGAAAAAAGGAGAAGGAAAAAAGCATATAGTAATTTATGAAGTGCAGTGGCTCTTTCATTCTTCTATTTCTCTCTCTTACCACTGACTCAAGGCCTCTTGGTAGAGTTTTAATAGCCTTGGCCCTGACATTGAAAAGTCCTGGCAAGAACGCAAAAGCACACGCACACACATGCACAAGCGCAAGCCCCCATGGTTCCAAACAGGTGGTAAATATCAATTAAACCACCTTCCTCTTCCTGTTTCTCTTTCTCTGCCTACTTTATTTCTCATTTCAATAAAAAAGAAAATTATGTGTCCATTAGGACATGACTCTCAGGTGTCCAAAATGTGTGGTCTGTGTGAGTGTGTATGTGTGCGTGGGCACGGTGCTCAGTGTGCCATGGAAACAGAGGGTGGAGCAGATGTTGGCTTTGCTTCATCTGCACTAACTCTATAAGCTTGATTAGAATGTCTCACAGCTCTATTTCAAGCGGCACGGAAATCTTTTAAGAGGAGTGCTACAGAATATAGCCTTTGCACCTTTGGGTTTATTTCAAAATAAAAGCTGACTGTTGGATTTGTAAACCTTGAAAAACAAAAATGAATGCACAGAGGTCAAAGGTTAACCCTACCTGTAACGAAATATGTGCAGTTGGGCGGAGTTTTCCAGCTGGCAGCTCCACATACCCATCACGACCCAGGAAGTGAACAGTGGCCATTTTGTCGCATTTGCTGCCATAGAAACCGGGCATGCAGCGGCAGATGGGCTCCCCAGCAACCACCAGGCACTGGGCGCCGTTTTGGCAATCGGATTGGTCGCAGGGGCTGGTCTGCAGCAAGATCATTGGTGGCGGGTTCTCACAGAAGAGCCCGCTGAGGCAGAAGTAGATTAAACAGAAGATAACTTATTTATAGAGCGTTAATTGGATGATTTGTTTATCTCTATTATGTGACAAAAGTTGTTTACTACTTGTTTTGTAATGTGTCTCTTTGAATTACACGAGGAGATTGCAGTGGCTAAAACAGAAAGCTAATAATCTTGAAATATTGAATCGGGGACCTTTCCTTCCAAACAGATTCAGTATATTTTCTTGTTTTCACCTGGATCATTCTGAATCTGTGAAACTTCCTATTTTTCCCGTACAGTCATTTTCTAATGGCTCTGTCTTCCGTTCCTTTCCTTTTCTTCTGCATATCCATGACTTTCTCTCTGTTTTTCCCCCCTCAGCCACTGATGATGAATTTGTTTCTCTCTCGCCAACAGTCCCTGCTATAATTAACCACATGGTGCTGCATCTGCAGCACACACACGCGCGCAAACACACAGATGCACGCAGTAGGTCGAAACAGTCAAGTCTCTGATTATGAAGTGCCATCTGTATCCCCTCCCAGTCTGGCCCTCCAGTCTTTCACTGTGTTTGTGTCTGATTTGTTTCCATGACTCTCACCTGAAACCCTCTTTACAGACGCAGGTATAGCCATTGACGGCGTCCACACACTCCGCTCCGTGCTGACACTTGTTCTCCAGACAGTCATTATAGTCCTGCTCGCAGTGCTGGCCCACGTAGCCTGGTAAACACTCACACCTTGAGTGACATGGAAATAAGGATAAAATTACACAGTGTGTGGGCAACAGACTTTTCCTCTCGCCTACAGGTGTTTTACTGCATGAAGAGGTGACATGTTTGGTTCGTTTCTACAGCTCAGTCAGTAACAGAGCTCTACTTTTATACCATATTTTCCCATTTCTCATGGATAAGTGTGGGAAATGTTTGTGTAAAAATATTTTTATATCAGTTCCACATTCGTAAAACATTATCCACACAGTAATGAGGAACAAACAGAATCGGCATTAAGTGAACACTTTTTAATGATCTTAACTCACTAATTAATTTAGATACTTATGAAATTATTATAGATCAATGTGAAAGGATTCTGCAAGAAACATTAATTTAGGCTATTAAAAAACAAACCTTTTCAACATGGAAGCCTTTAATCTGATAGCATAATAATTCATTATTTATAATTTATAAAAAGATTGATTTTAGGTTTATACTGTATAAAAGGTTTAAACACACAAACGTTCAGTGTAATATAACATTTCCCCCTAAAAATGCTTTCACTTGTATCACAAAAAGCCAGCTTTAACATGGTGAGCTCGCTGTCACTTTCACACAGTGTTTTTCAAGGATCCCCCAAATGTAACTGTTGCCCACCTGTAACCGCGGCCAACGCGAAGGCACTTGGAGTCATGCTGACAGGGGTCAAAACCAGGGAGACAAGGGTCAGTAACCTCGTCACACAGGTCACCTGATGAAAAAGAAAACATTTGCTGTCAGCAATTTAGAAACTGTGAGGCTTAATCGTATTTTAGGCTTGTGTTTTATGCCTGCTGCATCATCACTGAATGATCTGAATAAATATTTTCAGAATTTATGTGGGGGAAAAACTGTGAAGGTAAACAGAAAAATAACACTTCAGAAGAAAGATGGGAGTAGGGGGGCACACTAAACTTTTCACACATACTCTCTGTAATCTTCAAATAGCAGTAGGGGGGGAAAAGCATCCTGATCAAGGCTTTAGATGTGCTGTGGATGTCCTCACGCACAAAGGGAATAGCGCTATCAGCATTTTCTCAGACCTGACAGAGAAGGGGGTTAATGCTCTCTGTAAAAGTGGAGGCGGTCTAAAGATGTACACACACATACACATGCTGAAAGGGTGAGAAGGGTTAACAGTGTGTTTAAAATCAGTAGTTGAAGTTAGTGGTAGGAAGGAAGCGGGTATTGAGAAAGGTCAAGCACATTTCCATCATTCTCTGCCTGCTTTCATCTAATCCTGCTGCCTTCCCGCCCTGTCTGTCTCCAATACCCTCGCCTCAAATCACTTTTAGGCACAGGTTTTTTGAGCTACAGTACACCGCAATTTCTGAAAGGATGTTTGACTTGTAAAAAAAAGAAAAGACAAAAAAGCATGCTGTGAAAGTAAATTTTAATTATTCAGTCTTTGAGCTCCCTAAGCAGACAATTTCACACTTCAGGCACTTTGTTAAAGATGCCAAAATAAATTTATCAATGTGGAATTACCTGAAATACCTTAGAATAATTATCATATGCAAATGAAACTGTGCTACAGAAAAAGATGTTAGGCATGATTTACCTGATTTAAAATCATTTTACACAATAATATGATCATATGAGAATTGTGGGAGATTTTAACAGATATAAAGACACAAACTGTTGACACTACATCCATGCAGCTTGGTTTATCTTCCACCAAGGAGGGTAATGAAGTGAAGGTATGTGATCTTTGTGCTTTAGTGCTGCTTATTTCAGGAACAAGGCATCAGAGGTGGAAAACTGGGGACATGCAGAGTTCCAGAGCAACATATCTGGACATTGTTGCGAATTTTCTAAAACACTGATTATCTTGTTGCCTTTTTCACACCAAATTATTTAATACTTTCTGAATTGCAGTTTTTTTTTAATTTCACAAGGGATTAATTATATTTTCTTGTGACCTCCTGACCTTTCCTCCATCATCTGTCTAAAATGGATTTTTTACCATAATCAAAATGCTACTGTGACATTTAAATTGTTGAGCACGTTAAAGAAACCTTAAATCAGCTGTTTCAAAGGTCTTATGACATTAAATCTGGATTTTTCTCTCTGTGTTGCAAATATGACGTGACAGTCCTGGTTGCTGAGTTTGGAGAAAGGAGAGTGACTAGTAAAGTACTGTCCTCTTAATGTGACACCTGATGATTGCGCTGCGGTTCACTGAGCTAAGTGGGGAGTTCGGTGCCAGAGGAACCAGCTGTGCGCATGAACGTGTGTGTTTGTGTGCAACAGCTGTATGTGGTAAGGTGGCTGGCAGTGTGCAAGGACTCTGAGAGCCAACAACGATAATGACATGGTGTGTGTGCTGCTGAGTGTGTATTGACTGAGGTTCAGTGTTAAAGGGGACCTCGTGTTTGTGTGTGTGCGTACGTGTGTGTGTCTTAGAGGACACTGTTACACACAGAAAAACTTAAATTCAGAGTCAGCAGTTTAGCTTCAGCGTGCCGGACTCTGCCAGGGCAGCTCTCGCTCCTCTCAGCCTTTGCCCTTTATCGGCAATTTCTTTACCCTTTCCGTTGCTCTGTTTATTTTTCCCCTTCCCTCTAGTACACAGTCAATCTTTGCCATTTCACTCTCATTCTCCTTCTGTCTCCCTCTCATGTGATTGCTCTTTAAACCTCCTGCAGGAACAGTTTCAGGTCACTGCAGAGAGCCTGTCAATTACTAACTTACCATCCAGTAAACTGGAAAATATGATTTTGTAAGTGTGGGACTTGGTGACCCTCCCAGCCTCTCAGGGGCAAAGACTGAGGGTGCATTATTGAAAGTTTTTGTGTGTTTGTGTGGGTGTCTACCTGTGTAGTTTGGAGGACAGACGCAGGTGTAGTTGTTGATCCCATCGATGCAGGTGGAGTTGTTCTCACAGTCGTTGTCTTCGCAGTCATCTGGGTTTATCTCACAATGTTGGCCCTCAAAACCTGGCGGACACGCACAGCTACACATGCAAAAACACACAAAATGTGTATTATTACCTAGCAACTGGGCAAGATCTGAGGACTCATCATCAGCTCCTCGTAAATGCTCCTGTGAGAGAAGTTTAAAGAAGAACTATTGAATCTGTAGTTAATATTCTTACATCCTTTTCATTTAGAGACTCCACTTCATGTCTCATTAAATTCCAACAAGTTGCAGCTATTCCTGCAGCACACATACTTCCTGTTAATCTATTTTCTGCGATAAAGATTAGGGAGAATCAATCCTCCCTTTCAAACACAGCCTTTTGATTTATGTCATCTCTCTTTCCTGATGGGAGATGTTTTATTAATAAATATCAGTCAAAATTCCTCAGGCTTCTACTGAGGTGAAAGGAAAAAACTTTAAAACAAAACACCCACCTCCAGCTAAAAGGAAGAAAAAAACAAAAGAGAACAAAAAATGCTGAGATACGCTTAGTTTGATGCCACTACGGTTGGACGCCGCCCACCTGGACCACTCAAAGGGAATTATCAAAGCTTCCTCCTCTCCTCCACTTCTTTCCCTCACCCACCTCTTTTCTCGTCAGCCCTTGATCTCTTCCCCCTTTTCACCCTTTGTATCTCAGTCAGGATAACTCCTTCAAACAGATCACAAACACGCACACTACCTTTAGGTGAAGATCACTCACCCACACACAAACACTCTAAGTCTAATAAATCCAACCGCAGCTGCCTTTGACAACTCGCCCTCTCTCTCACGACTCTCTGTTCTTCTGTTCATCTAGACATGATTGATTTAAATTACTTTTATTGGGAAAAACTGAATTTTACATTAAGTTCACCCAATAAATGAAGCAAGAGGATAGCTGCTTGTCAGTGACAATTATCAACCCACACAAACCCATTCACTCGTTTTTGTGGCACAATGCTTTGTCCTTCCCACTTTTTTGTACATACAAAATGTGTTTAGTTCTTTCTCACCGCTTTCATTTCGCAACAAGTGAAATGAAAGCTTTGGTACCTACAGTAAGGAGTTTTTTCTCATGTATCTCACAATACTCACTGGTTACCACCTCCCTATCTGTTTTCCAGTTTAGAAAACCTGCACTTAAGCCTTCACTCAAAATGACATAAAATAAATTTATATTCTAAGATATAATGAGCCTATTATTGCAAGTTGTTCAGGCTAAAATATTCAGAAAAATGTGGGATACTTATGCAGCAGAGACAAAGGGACCACTCCCAATCCAGATGACTTAATGAAGCAGAAGAAGAGAAAATAAAGGAAAAATAAAAGGAGTGATGAAGTAAAAAGAAAGGAAGAAGATATTAACTGTTCCCCATGAGAAAAAAAAAGAAATAAAAATGCAGAAACCACTGACTGGGTCAAGGATCACCGTTTCACCAATCAAATCCAAGTCCTGACATTTAAATTATATAGTTTGACAAATGGAGCTGTGCTAAGAACCAAAGTTAATTGGACTTCCTGAATATGCGTAACTGATTATATAACATGTTAAAATGTCAAAGGGGCATGGTCTCCTTCCCTTACTGTCTTTCTCCCTTTATTTCTGTCTCTCTCAGAGGTCACAGGGCTCTACCTGTGTTTCTTTACCATTAAGGAATCATCTGAAAAGGGTAAAGAGACCCCTAATAGCATTACCACACAAGCCTTTAAAGGCCAGAAGCATATCAGAGCTTTTCAAAGGGCAAAGGCCTTGTTACTGGGGTTGAGAAGGAGACAAATCTGGTAGAAAGATATATGACAATTGTTGCAATTACAGCCGCTGTTTGTCACAAGACTTGGACAAAGGGTGACGTTTTGGAGCGGCACTGATTACCCGGGCAGGCACGGTCGAGGATTCTCAGACACACACAGATTGCATTTGTTCTACCATGGGCGGTTATTAAGCAGGAAAATTGAATTTATATTCTAAAATATAACAAATCCAACTAGCAAGTCTCAAAGACTTCTTAAGTGAAATATAGTGTATTTGATGCGGTTTGATTCAATTTAATGGTGAAAGGGCCGTTTTGCTTAAAATGAACCACATTAAAAAGTCATACCGCAAAGGGTCTGTTTTTAATTAGTCCCATTTCTAAACAATTGTTGGCCGTTTGATTACTTTTGGTCTGCGGCTTGTGCCATAATTTTCAGCACAAAGTAACTCTGGCCTTAGTTTTTTAGTCCAAATAGGATTAAGATTATAGGGGACATGGAAGGCTTAAGGAAGCAGTTCTCAATGTTTTAGGTCGTAGCAATTTAGTATGCTTAAACAATTCTGCAATGTAACTTTCAATATTTCAAGTTGCGTGCAAAAGTCCAGGAGTAAAACATCTGCTTTGAGTGTTATCCACCCATTAAATGAACATTATCCACTGCAGTTAGATATGTCTAGCAGGTGCCCTCTTGTAGCCATCTGTGGGTCAGAAGGTGTATTATCATTTATCTAATTATTGCTAGAGGTAGAGAGATTATATAGGGCATCTTTGGGTCAAGTAAAACGTCCACTGGACTCTCTACTCTGGTAGGTTAGCAAGTACAGCTTTCTAACATGCAATACCTTTCAACCAAAAAAGTAACCATATTTCTTTCCTAACACTAACCAAGCAGTTATTTGGTATGTAAACTAAACCAATCAGCAAGCAGTTGTTTGGCTTAGTAAAAGTCTAGTCTCCTGGGTAAAAACTTAATTTACTTCATATGTTGAAAAACTCATCATCTATGTTTTCCTAGCATAACAACAACCACTAAATGAGGTGATAACAGCCTGTTGAACATACTAGTTGGCAGAGATGCGATCGCATATTCAAAAAAAAAACCCAAGAAGATCAGGTGAGGATAATACCCTATATTATCAGAATCAAAGTCAGAATAGTAATTAATCCCAGAGGAAATCATGTGGTCACATACACACAATGATGGCAACAGACACCCTTCTTTATGATCTGTTTCTCACTGCTGGAAGTACTCTGTTTGGTTTAGGCTTATGCTGCTTGAACTGAGGGTGCAGAAGGCAGCACAGCTAATACACATTTGCTTGCTGTGAATTCTCTGGACAATTACCTGTGCTATTCTCCTATGCATGTAATCAGAAATTACACAGACTTTCTACTAGAGAGTTAGTAGGTTAAAAACCCTTTGACATTACACATTTGCGTTCTCACCTAACCTGCACCTCAGCTGCACCGCATGTGCAAAAACAGGTTGCAATTCTGAATGTGTTGGGAAAAGATGGGTGGGGAAGTGAATGGGTGATGCACAATGTTATTTTCCCTAAAGCACTGCCACTGAAAGGCTCTTGACCACTGGAGTTGCACTGCAGCTAGGATTCACACACTATGATTGTGTTGGGCAGCTCCTGAGTCTAAATATACACTCAACAAAAATATAAACGCAACACCTTTGTTACTGCTCCCATTCCCCATGGGATGGACGTAGAGACCTAAAATTCATTCCAGATACACAATATAACCATCCCTCCCAAACAGTGGTCACAAATCAGTCCAAATGTGTGGTAGTGGGCACATCTGCTATATTGAGATAATCCATCCCACCTCACAGGTGTGCCACATCAGGATGCTGATCTGACATCATGAGTAGTGCACAGGTGTACCTCAGACTGCCCACAACAAAAGGCCACCCTGGAATGTGCAGTTTTGTCTCACAGCAAAATGCCACAGATGCCACAAGCAATGAGGGAGCGTGCAATTGGCATGCTGACAGCAGGAATGTCAACCAGATCTGTCACCCGTGCATTGAATGTTCATTTCTCAACCATAAGCCGTCTCCACAGGCGTTTCCGAGAATATGGCAGCACATCCAACCGGCCTCACAACCGCAGACCTCGTGTAACCACACCAGCCCAGGACCTCCACATCCAGCAGGTTCACCTCCAAGATCGTCTGAGACCAGCCACCCAGACAGCTGCTGGAACAATTGGTTTGCACAACCAAACAATTTCTGCACAAACTGTCAGAAACCGTCTCAGGGACGCTCAACTGCATGCCCGTCGTCCTCATCGGAGTCTTGACCTGACTCCAGCTCGTCGCCGTAACAGACTTGTGTGGGCAAATGCTCACATTCGATGGCGTCTGGCACGTTGGAGAGGTGTGCGCTTCACGGATGAATCATGGTTCACATTGTTCAGGGCAGATGGCAGCTGAGAATGTCCCAGTTCTTGCATGGCCAGCATACTCACCGGACATGTCACCCATTGAGCATGTTCGGGATGTGCTTGACCGGCGTATACGACAGCGTGTACCAGTTCCCACGAATATCCAACAACCTCGCACAGCCATTGAAGTGGAGTGGACCAACATTCCACAGGCCACAATTGACAATCTGATAGACTCCATGCGACGATGTGTTGCACTGCATGAGGCAAATGGTGGTCACACCAGATACTGACCGGTTCTGGGTCCCCAGACCCCCAATAGCGCAAAAAACTGCACATTCCAGGGTGGCCTTTTGTTGTGGGCAGTCTGAGGTACACCTGTGCACTACTCATGATGTCAGATCAGCATCCTGATGTGGCACACCTGTGAGGTGGGATGGATTATCTCAATATAGCAGATGTGCCCACTACCACACATTTGGACTGATTTGTGACCACTGTTTGGGAGGGATGGTTATATTGTGTATCTGGAATGAATTTTAGGTCTCTACGTCCATCCCATGGGAAATGGGAGCAGTAACAAAGGTGTTGCGTTTATATTTTTGTTGAGTGTATGAAAGCGTATGAATGTAAAATAGGAAGGTTCCTGAAAATGAAGTAGCATGTTCAGCATGCTTTGAGAAAGTGAAAACATATAAGGATCAGATAAATAATGGATAACCTCCTTGAATTATCCATTCCTCCATTTTCTTAACTATTCATACAATTTAGGGTCGTAGGATCATGGGGTGAGAGACACAGTACAACTGGATAGAATCTAAAGTATCAAAAGTGGCGTCAGTGTCTTGGTCAAACATGAAAAAACACATTTTCAAAACCATCCCTGGTTTAACACCAAATTCTTCCATAGCCTCATTGATTTTTAGTGCAAAACCTGCCAGCTACACAAGGGTTTGAAAGCAAAACTGGTGTAGTCAAAGTACTAAAGCTGTCTTAATTAAATCTTACTTAAATGCAGATAAACTCTGCATTCTCCTAGTGTATTCTCCTAGTGGTTCATTAGTGGTTGCTCGAGGTTGACGACAGTCACAAGGGGAAATTGGTGCTGCACCTCCTTACAATTTGGTTGCAAATAGTTTACAGTGGCGGTATAAAAGATACCCCCTTGTCTGCAAGTTCGTCAGCCAGCAGACCCCAGAACCCAGTCGTAATTTTGAGACTAACAACTGGTACCACTGACAAAACTTCCACATAGCATAACACTTAATAACAAACACCGTTGTACCTGAAGTGGTCTTCATGGCCAGGATGAATGTGGCAGGTTCCTCCATTAGAACAAGGAAAGCTAATGCAGGCATTGATTGGTATTTCACAGTCTTGACCCTAAAGGAGAGGACAAGACATGGCAAAGCAGTTAATAACTGAATATTGTGTCTTCTGTTACTACTGGAATAAGTGAAGCTGTCATCAAACTTCTTCACTAGTGACATAATTTTACTGTCCGGCACATTACAGTTAAGTGTTCTTAATTTTATTTAAATGTATTTAAATTGACCACTTGGGAAAAGACAAATGTATGTAACTATATATATGTGTATATATTTATATATACATTATATCTAAATATATAGTTCCACTGATAAAGTTCTTTTTACTATTTATGTTGTGCTCTTGTAGTTTTTCTTTTTAAGGACAACATATTTTTAAGGTGTAGTAAAAAAAACAAACCACAAATGTAGTGGACATATTCATAAAACATGTCTACTTCTTTGATTCATTACTTTTCCTGGTAAGAAGTTTCATTCATCAGAGTCCTAAAACCTCTGTCAGCCAATATACCCACTTGTTCTGATCAAAGCGCTTTATTTTTGTTTTTAATCTAAACCCATCTTTTTATTTCCTTTTCTATTTTATTCTTTACTTTAGAACTTCATGTTGTGTTCACAGCCTCCTTCATTCATTTCTCAACATATTTCTCACTGTTCCTTTATACTATGTGTTCTCTCCATTTCTCCCACAACACCTTACCTATGACATTTCTTGTTCCTTTCTTTAACTCACACCTCTATCATCCCATCTTCTGTACTTAATTGTTGTTTATTCCTCATGTCTTCCCTTCTTATTCTCACTCCTCATGTTCCTAGTTGCTTCTTTGAGTCTTCACACATTTTAATTAATGTTGTCCCAGTGGATGCCAGTAAGAAAAACATACACATAGACATGTACATACACAGACACAAACATACACAGGCATGCACACTCCAGCAGTCCTTCCCGCACTGTGACCTTGGCAAATGATGTGTTAATTAAAAGCAAGACCAAGGCTTTCTCCTGCAAAAGTGCAAAGGTTATGCAGCATGTGTTCTTGTAAAACCTAAAGTCCTTGCACAGATACTCACGTGCACATATACATGCAAACAAGCACAAACAGATATGCATGCAGTCTATTCTTTAGAAGCTGGAGCTCAAGGATCTCTAAATACAGATACGCAAATAAGGGGTATGCCGATGAGTACAATGAGTACAGTCTCAGTCACCATTAGTTCTACTTTGGATCCTCCGTTCATGCTACAGGATGAAAGCAACCCCTACATTTAAAATCAGTGTCATAAACAACTATTTATGACTTTCTTTTTTTGCAATGTGCAGTAAGACACCACTGATATGCACATGCTCGCCTATGCAAACTGCACTGAGTAGAAGATGTGCATGTCTTTTCTAATGCGAACTATGAATATTGACAGCTATTACACCCTTTATCTTTTGATCATTCAGTACCTACAGTGCAGTCAGCTTCGCTCCTCATTTCTCTATTGATAGACAAGTAGATACATTATGCATACAAGGCCAGAGCTAAGCCTGATAATACTCCTAATGCCAGAGGATTATGCAGCCTGGCTAGTCATCTAGGACACCTTTCAAAAAAGCAACTATTTCTAGAAAAAGTGAAAATTTTGCTGCGTGATGCACTCTATAATTCAGAAGAGTTGAAATAAAAAGGAACCACTAAATAGTACGCAGTTACAAGGCTGTAGGCGCGGGAATAACACGGCACCAGAGGTTCAAGGACTGATTTCGACTGCCTCCATATCAACTGAAAAAATTTTCACTTTTGATAAATCACTTTGTAAATACTTCCAAAAACACCAGCAAGTATGGGAAGCCTGATAACAACCAAGCATTATGACTGCAATAAATCAATATAACATTTTTATGAGACCATGATGGAGTGCAAGTTTAATCAAACTTACAAATTAAAGTACACACTGACCAAAAAAGGAAAATGTATATTCTAGTGGCTATATTATAGTTTCAGATGTGGACCAAGAAAACAAGTTTTAGAAGCGAAACATATTATGTCTGACCGCCACCTTCAGTGCGTCTCTGTCTGCTGATATTCTTACCTTGAATCCATACGGACAGGTGCAGTGGTAAGATCCTGCGGCATTGGAGACACAGGTACCATTATTTTGGCAGGGAGCTGAAAGGCAGGGGGCGCACTTTGACATCAGGTTGATATCCACTGGACCTACAAATGATAACAGACGTGGGAGAAAGCAGAAAGAAGAAGGAAAAGTGTCA
>NC_137940.1:4073202-4114298 GCF_963969265.1 Rhamphochromis sp. 'chilingali'
CTGATTGAGGCAATCAGGTTGGAGATTTAAGCTGCTTGCTGACACTGCTTCCTCGCCAGTTTGTCAACTACCCTATGTTGGTAACCACGCCTCACGCCTCATGTTCATGAATCTCACGTGCTCTACTAACCTTGTAATCTCGTGTTCTAGTTACTCCAGGAACACTCCATCACACCGAACCACTCATCTTGGAAATCTGGTTAACCCGCCAGCTCTCGGACTCATCTCCTTGCCTCACCTGCCTGCCCCCCTGTCCTTACACCACCTCGGGACCTTCACCACTCAGGACAGCTGCCAACACCACCTAACCCACCTGGACCCGCACCACCTCTCCCTCAACGCTTCCATCTCTCACCTGCACATACGTACCTATTCACCAGCAGCTGCCGTTGCTTTCTTGGACCTGTCCCCTTGCTTATCCCTCTCCCCTGGCCAAGAGCCTCACGCCCCATATATCAAGCCTTAAATCAAGAACTAACGTGAACGTCATTTTGGTGTTAGTTAATAAACCTTTGTTAAACCCTTGACTCTGCCTCCGCCTTGGGTTTCCTGCACGTGGGTTTGATTTTTGGTGCTCAGCCTCCGGCCGTTTTGTGACCCTTTCCCGTCTGGTCTGATAGCAGAGAAGCCCTTGATGAGGTGATGTTAGAGGTCTGCTGATTCTATATGAGTTTACAGAATCCAGCCAAGAGGTAGAGGGGATTTATTTTATACATTTATATCTATGGTCAATCCTCTAATATAGCATGATGTATTACCGGCTGAGCTGATCCAACAGGCTAAAGGCTTGAGTGTCTGGCAACTCAAAATGGATCAGTCAAACGAATATGTTTGGGCTTTAAGCCACTACTCTTACCACCCAGCTAACAGGAAAAAAAAAACAGCCTCAGCAGCCTAAACAAATAATCTGCATTTCATATAAGCTTGTTGATTTTTGACCATGAGCTGCCATTCTCATCTAAAGCTGTGAAACTCAATCTAAGGCAAGGCTAAAGTCATAATGTTTTCTCCCAAATGGCCTAAAACTAAAACTCAGTAGTTTTAATGGGAAGAAAGTAAACTGCAAACAAAAGCTACAATGAAATAAACACACTTGAGTCTGTAAATATAATAACAGCCCAATCTAGTCTAAATCCAGGGATTACATGAGTGGTAAAACAATATATTGCACTTAGTACTATGAAAATATGTGTACTTACCTTTGCACTGAAATCTGTTTAATGGTGTGGTGAGCAGCAGTCTGTCAGCCATGTCAGGAGGTCCAGTACAGCGAGCAATGCCTTAAATACCAATTTTAAGTCAAAAGATATTCAGTATTTTTCTTATATGCAGCATTAGATGTTGGTGAACACACGTTTTTGGTTGAACAAATGCAAGCATATTGACTGTGATTTCTTACCAGGCTCTTTAAAGCCAGCCTTGACCCACTGAGAGAGCCAGCGCAGATCACAGTTACAGTACAATGGATTGGCACCAAGAGCCCTAAACAAAGTTAAAAGCATAAACCAATACACATTTACTCTGTGGATACACATATGTAGAAGTGCAGATGCAGTACAGACCAAAGCTGTACTTACAGGTGGGAAAGAGAGCTGAGGTGGTTGAAAGCTCCCTCCGGAATAGTTGAAAGGTCATTACCATGAAGAGTCCTGGAGGAGAGAAGCAGAGAGCAAAACAGGAGCATATAAATATTAATCATACCAGCGACCTTGTTACGCATTTAAAAAGGAAGATTTTGACCTACTGTTACTGTTATTCTGTAGTTAATTAATTTAATTAGGTACTCTGTGTTTCTTAATCATTCTTTTGTAGCAAGGGAGGAAAAGTGAAAGAGCTTTTGACCTCGGTCCACTGTTACGTCCTTATCCACTTGCACCACAACATGATTTTGTGAGTACTGCTTCAGTAAATGCTTTTTGTTTTTAGTTGGTCTCCCTTCATATGGTACAATTTCAAGAGGTCATACACAGTAGAGAGCCTTTATGAGGCGTGGTGATCTAACTCTGTAGATAACCTCAGGACCTTTGCTGGGGTCTCTTATATTTTCCTATTTTGGTGCCTTGAGACAAAAGGACGTTGACATTCTACAGACCCTCACTGTGTCCATTGACTGAAAGGTAGGGTAGGGTACAATGAACTCTGTGGGATGAAAAAAATCCAAACATATGCATTACATATGACTCTTGATTAAATATTTCTGCATAGAGTTCTAACTATATATGATAATTGGCTCACTGTACAATTTGTTAGGTACAACAACTACCTGTTAAATCAAATATTTAGCATCAAACATCAGCCAAAACCATGGCAACAACATTAGAATTAGAAGAAGATTTGTGGAGCCAGGGATCAAACCACTGACCTTTTGACTAGTAGATAAACTAGTACGGTGTAATAGTAGAGGTTAATTTCTTGGCACACTTTGCTCCTCTTACTAATTGAGCAAAACCCAAACAAGGTGTACCGAACATAGTGCCCACTGAGTGTGCATACACTATACACAGCTATTAGTTTTAACCTTGTGGTTTAATAATTAGATTTGTATCTTAAATGTGCAGCTAAGGTTTAACCATAGCTGGCAAGGGGCTATTGACCAATGTTAAAAAGGATTATATCCAAGGAAAACCTATTGCGTCACATCCATCATATCAGAGCTAAATGAAAGTGACTGCCCAGTTGCCTAATACTCACTTTGGAGCAAGCTAATACACCAGTCTAACCCTTATAGCTGCATGCTAAATTATTCAAATTTATTTGTGGTTCCTCAGTAGCAGACACACCATCATACCCTTCTATAATGGAAAATAAATAAAATATTTATGAAAGAATAACACAAAATAAACAGAAAGCCTTTTTTCATTGTTGTGCAATAAAGCTTGTTCGGGTCTCTGAATGGAATATAAACTGTCTCATACGGTCATCTCGCAGACGGTGGTGTGCGAGCGATCATGTGTGTCACAGTAGAAAACTGCAGGTCGAGAAGCGTATTAGTGTTGATGTGTGCATTTTTGTTATGTACCACTGGGTTTGCATGTATGTGTTCGTGTCTGTAGATGTGTGTCTGAAACTTTTTGTCTCTGAGGGCTTAAAGACTTCAGAGTGTGCGTGTGTGTGTCCTTTGTGTGTCTATCCATTGGAGTGTGCTGCCTGCTGGATAGAAGTTCACATTCCATTAGAGTGAAGGGCTGTAGCAGGGGACAGCTATCAAACCAGCAGTATTGGAAAAACTGTGCATGTGTATGTATGTGTACTTGATTTTTGTGTGTGTGTGTGCGTGCGTGTGTGTGTGTGTTATCGCTGCTTAATGCCTTTAAATGTTTATGTGCATCTCTGTGTGCGTTTGTGTAGCAATGTATGGTGGTCTCACAGCCCCCGTCTATGACTAGCCCAAGGGGGGTTGTGGGTAATGAGGAAGTGACAGTGATGACTGCCTGGCAACCAGTTGCTATGCGGGGGCAGAGAGGGATCAGTCCCGACGGTAACATCAAGTAAAATGAAAGCAAGAAAGCAAAAAAAAAAAGAAGAAGAAGAAGAAGAAAAAAAAGCGGTCACTAACTTCTGGGAGGTGAAAGCATCATAAGAGATAACGCCAGTACAAAGAGAAATGGCTGAAAACAAATCTGAATTCTCTGACAGTGAAACTCTTTTTCTTGCTAAAGTTTTGCTCACAATAATCACCACTGAAAGCTAACTCATATGAAAATGAAAGTATATTTTGAGCCAAGAGTTGTACCAAGATTAAGAACCTCAACACTGCCATTGTTTAAATATTTTAGATTATGAAACAAAAAACATTTTACCACTCTAACCACAGCAAGACCACTTGGGCCGCGCAGAAATCCAAAGTTATTCAGCAAAGCAAAAGAGAAAAGCAGCCTTGGTTGAGGCCGTGTAGTTTTTCATCGACAAAAGCCACCTCTCTTGGCTTTTTTGTGGCTTTTTCTCCTGCAGAATTCAGATGTGGTTGTGAGACTTTGCTGGAAAGACTATTGGAAAGACTGCTGTTGTCTTGGCTTTCTGACATCACACTTTAATCACTATCATATTGTCAGAAGTTGTAATTTGAGTAAACTGACCCTTTAAATGGCGATAAAAAAATGACCTTTACGTAAACATTCTGAGATTTTTTTCATTTACAGCTTTAGCTTCAGACCTCACTATAGTGAACGGGTGTTTTCAAGGAGCCTTGACATAACTAAACAAAGCTTTCGAGGATAACCAGCTTCAACCTTCAGTGATTCTTATAGGCTTTATTCAGAGAATAGGGCTTAACATTATCTCTGATGAAAGCTTAAAATATTCACCAGTGTCATCCTTACTTAATAAACTTAAGGTATCACAGCAAAACTGACACTAATAAATGTTGATTTATGATACTCAAGCAACCCCACACTTAAGGATCAATACGATTTGCTGTTATACAAGTACGTTATGTAGATGTTTACACTTGTGTGCACCGCATACACAGATTGGATAGTATATTCATATTTTTGTGTGTGTGCAGCTCGTTCCATATGTGTGAGGCAAGCTGGTCAGACAGCAATAGTCACATGCACACTGTGTGTAGGCACGCATGTGGGTTTGTGAGACAGAGGGTGGACAGCCAAATGGATGACTGAGAGAAACAGAGGCTGAAGGTCGATTCATCAAACACAACATTGGGCGGAAGAGAGAGAAAAGGAGGAGAGGATAGATAGAGGAGAGCGAGAGGGAGAAGCGCATGGCGAGAGGCAAAGAATTCAGATAGAAAGGGAGTATTAAAGAAATGGGAGAGTGTGACTTTTATCTTATTTTAGTACCCTGAAACAACAGATGATTGGGTGGACTGTGACTCATTTTGCAAGTGGGTCTTAATATGGCACTCAGCCTGAAATCAGGGGAGTGATTAAACTTTGATTTAACTCTGTAATATAACAGGCAAGGGGGAGTGTTGAATATTGAATCCACTGCGGCACTTAAAGATGAAGCTCGCTACTCACAGCAGGCGAAGTGACTTGAGCCCATCGAAGGCATGGACAGGGATGCAGCGAATCTGGTTATAACTGAGGATTCTGTAAGACAAAGGACACAAACAAGGTCACACGATTTAACTCTACATCAGGAGGCTTTTTGGGGTTTTTTGTTTGTTTGTTTTTTCAAAATATGAAAAGATTATTCAAGAGATGACACAGTAGGTTTGGTTTTTATAAAAACTTGGTACAGAACCTTTTGCCACTGAAGGCTAGACAGTGAAAATTAACACCAGGGGCACATTTCAAATACATTAGAAAAAAATAGTTAAAGATAAAAACACCTGCCAGAGGCAAAGGTCAAAGAAGAGTCTGGAAAGTCAAACTCCCACACCACAGTTAAATGTAATTTCTTTTAAAACTGCTAATGAATCCAAATTTAAGTTTGGCAACAAATGACAGATAATGAAGCGTCCCTTAAGGATGCTACTATTATTTGAACACAATATCATGGTGGCTAATAATGATCCTAATGTAATAAACAGACACTATCTGAGATGTATATTCACGAAAATAGCAGCCAAGGTAGTAGCCAAGATTATTCCTCAGCATAATGCTCAATGAAGCAATGCCTAATGATAATTACTGACTGTCAAGAAGCTTAATCCTCATCTTCTCTGTTTCACCAGTGGCCTGGACCCATTGAGAAAAGATCCCAACAGCCAAGAATAATGAATCCTGGAAAATCTGATGTGGAAAGTGAAACACGCCTCTCTGCCGCTACCTTCAAATCTTCCCTAGGTGTGATTGAGCTGTGCACAGGATTTGTATCTGGTGCTATCTAGGCGCAGAGAGTAGAAATCTGTAGTTGCAGGACGTAGCTTGGAGGCGTGAATCAATGTGACTTTATGAAATATAAGTTGATATATAGCCATTGTGTTTATAGATTCTTTGCTTAAAAAGAAAGGCAAAACTAAAGTTAATTCCATAAATTAAAAGAATAATTAATGTAACTTTGTGAAAATTCCTGCAGAGGTAAAAAAAAAAAAAAAAATAGAAAAAAACAGAGGGAGATGGGATAAAAGCAGGAAGAAGAGCCAACATTTCAACAGGATAAATTTTAACATTTTAAAAAGGAAAATATTTTAAATATGAAAAATGCATTGGGGCAAAAAAGAACATATTGTATGTGTATGTTAGAATAGAAATAAAGGAAAAAGAAGATACAAGAGGAGGCTGAGATGAGTGGATGGGGGTGTGGGGTGGGGGGGGGGGGGGTGAAGAAGCGATAAACCTTAAACGAGAGACTGGAAAATGAAAACAAGGACGAAGAGAAATTAGGAGGAAGACAAAAGTATGGAAAGAAAAAAAAATTATATGTACATGTGCATGCACCTGTACACATGTACAGGTGCATGCATCAATAGGTACATATGTTGCCATGGTAACTTACAGTGTGGCTAGTTGAGTCATGTTGTTAAAGGTGTATGGGGCCAAAGCACTGATGCTGTTGTTGCTCAGGTCCCTGTGTCGACAGAAACTTACATGAGGGACCCATACAAACACATACTGCATGCATCCATATTGGTTTCGTAAACTGGAAAATGATGTGGCATATGTGCATTCTGTTCAAGGTTATGTGAGAGGTACATACACCAGCGACAGCTGTTTCAGGTTTGCCAGCTCCTTGGGCACAGATGTCAGCATATTACCCTCCAAGTAACTGCAAGAAAAAAATGCATACTTAATATAGTATTTATTACATACACAAATACAGCCATGTGGAGGGGTGAATTGATGCCAAGGGAGCAAGTAAAAGTTTTGGATTAGTAACTTGTGTCTCATCAGCAGTGTGGAATGATACAGAAAGCAGACAAGAAGAGAAGGGTATAAGTTTGTGCTGTTGGTAAGAAGAGTGAATGAATGAGATGCATAACAACCAGCATAACAGGAATGGAGCTTCTTGCATCCACTAGCTTTGACTGTGAAGAAAACAAAAGAACTCATTTAAAACTGACCACCTCCCATTTATCTCCCATTAGGTTATTTGGTGACTGGCTGTAGGTGTAAATGTGAGTATGAATGGTTGTCTGTCTTTGTCAAAGTCTCCGTGACCCTGAATTGAACAAGCAATTAAGGAAATGGATGAATGGACATCACACGTTCAAGGTTGTGTGGCTGTGCACTTCTGGGCCACTCCACAGACATTCCTTTCAGATCATTTGCACATGTATGTTTGCGATTTCCCTATGGACCACAAGCTTCTACAGACAGCACACATTAGCATCTGTGTCAAACTGACCCAATCTTCATGTAGACTGAGAGAAATAAATAGAGTTCTCAATGGGAGGATCTGCAACAACCAAGCCAGAAGTTGCCACATCAGGTCGAGAGCTTGACAGTTTTTTTTTGTGTGTGTGTTTATGATCTGTTTTTGTTTTGTTTTTTGTCTCCCAGGGCTAGTCTGTCAAGACGTGTACTGTAATGTCCTGGGGTGTTATTAGAGAGAGAACATTAGCCAACATGTGCCGGTACGTAGCAAATAAAAAAGGGAATTTTTGGCCACACTAAAAGATTCTTTATTTAATAGCATCCGTGTTCATTAGAACACCTTCACGTGTACTTCTCTTTCCTGGAGGAGGACACAAATGCAGGTGATCAGAAGGGGAATTCCACATAGTGAATTAAAAAGGCAGCAGCCACTCTAGAAGGGGTGCAGTGCTTACGTGGGGTAGTGCTTTGAACGGGGAGATGGTCAAATTTAAATGACTGTGATGCTGTTATAGTGTTGGGTTGCTGAGCTTTATGATTGCATCTTAATGATGTCTGTGTTTTTACTATGTTTAAAGGGAAGAAAAAGGGGGAACTGTTACATTATGTTATATGAGCAAAGTTCTGTGTTAGACATACAGAGAATTTTCACATTCGGGCGTTTCTTTCTTGCTTTCTAATATTGTGAGAAACAAAATAAAGGTATACACACAAGCATACACATATTTTATGATGCATTGGTCTCTGTTTGTCTCTCTCAGGTCATAAGTAGGTCATGTGGACAGTATGATGGAGTGTCTTCTTCAGCCTGATCAATACCTAATCACTGCTATTGACCCTGTGGAGCAGGCCTATTTCACAGCTAGAGGGGTTCCTCTGTGGTTGTGCGTGAGCATGTACGTGTGTGCAATAATTCACCATTACTTTGTTCCTACTTCTTTTTAAATTTCCTAATCATAATTAACATTAAGCCTTGTTTTATCTTTGATGATTAAGAATGTCTCTTTATTACAAGGATTCCTGATAGCTTGAAATTAATGAAAGATATAGAGCAATTCTCTTGAAGCACCAATTTAATCATAAAGCAAACAAACAATTATTCATATTTTTTACATTATTTCTACAAAAGATTATTTATTTTTTTAAATGGACATTTTATTGAGGTTAATGACTCTGATTTCACCTAATTATTATAGGAAACAGCATGAAAAATAGTCACTGCTCTGGTGAAATTTGATATGAGAGAAAAATGTGTATTGAAGCAATTGACACTGTAGCATTAAAACTAGTTATAAAGCAATTTTTAAGATGGTATCATGATAATACCTCTCAACTATATAAGATCCTACTGTGTAGTGGTAGTTTGATTTAATAACTGGGTTGCTTCATAGATTTGTAACATCAGCATGTAATTATATACAAGCACAAGTACGTCTACTGTATACCTAAAATCCTAAAGACACAAAAAGAAAGAAAGCAGGAGCATGTGCGTAATTCACTAATTGCTATGCTAGTTTCTGAAGCAGGAGAGCAAACTGCAGCATCACTAATGCACTGCAGCAAAGTGGGACTATATGTGTTTATAGAACTTTTGCATGCTATTTGACGGCATACAATTTTTTCTGTGACTGTATATGCATGCTATAATTGATGTCTGTTTCTGAATGTTTGAGTATGCACATTCATGTAGTGAAGCTTGTGTATGCATGTGTGTGTGTGTTACAGTGCAAGCAAGCCTGTCTCACAGCTCAGTGGTGTCCTTGGGAATGCCCTTGGGCAGAGAGTGCAGCCCTCTGTTGCTGCATCGCACCACGCCGTCTGAGCACGTGCAGACGTCAGGACAACCAGACGCAGGAAGGCAACCATTATCCTCAGCACCTGGAGAGAGGGGAGTAGAGAGAGTAGGATATTAGCATGAGGAGGAGGAGGAGGAGGAGATAGATGGATAAATAGAGGTGCAGAGAAAAAACAACAAAGAGAGGAAAAGGGAGGAAAAAAACAGCTTTCGAAAAAAAGTTAAGACAAAACAGGGAGAGAGAAAGAGCTAAGAGAGAAAAAGGGACAGATAGAGATACAGCTTGAACAATAAGTAAGACACTTGCTCAAATCAACTCAGCGCTTTTTAGAAGTACTCAGACCAGATATTGCTAAAAGCTATATGGATGTATTTCAACATATGGCTCAGCACATGCAGCTGGGGCACAGAGATTTTAAAAATCCTCAGATGATTCAGGAAACCAACAAACCAAAAAAACCCAAAACTGAGCAGATGTTTTGGGGGTTGAAAGGATGACAGGCAGTTGCAGCAATAAAATGAAAGCTGAAACCTCTATAGTCAGTTTTAACTAACTTGCATGTGAATATTCTCCAATTAAAATTTTATATTTTTATTTCTGCAAAAAGTCACACATTAAATTTTTAATCCTTTTAATTACATTTTCTTTTAGCTTCAAGAATTTTGTTACTTCCCAAAATTTCTTGAGGCACTTTTTAGCCTTGCTGTCAAAGTATTTAGCACAAAACGTTGTAAGGTTTCAGTTCCGAACATTCCACACACAGGCACAATAACACACAGTAGGGACAAAAAAACATCTGAGTGATTGTAATAATTTTACCATTAAGCGATAAGGAAGGTCAGAAACTAGAGCAGAGTGTTGTTCTTGGCTTGAAATGCTCCCATTTCCTTGACTGGCATGTAAAGCTCACAGCTTTTATCTAGCAAAGCAGTATGTAAATAGTTGAACTGTGGTCCCAAATGTAAAACAAGCCGAGTTAAAACCATAATAAAGGATAATGAGGAGCGGACATAAAGCCAATCACAACACAACTTGCAATCTCAATATGTGTGTGTGCTTGAGTACTGGAGAGAGCAGTAGGAACAGTAAAAAGAAAGGCCTAGTTTACACGCATGTACAGTTTGCTGCTGATTGAATGAATTCAATGCTGATTTAAATGCTTGTGCATCTACATCCTGATTTTGCTGCACATTTAGTTTCCTAAATAGCTGCCTCCCCCTGTCCTATGGCCATTTTCCCATTCACTTTGTAGTGTTCTAATTGCGCTAATGTCTAAATGTCAAGTAAATGGGCGCTTACGTGCCAGTGAGTAGAGCAGTGCATGCATGTGTATCTGCGTGTCTAATCTGATGTGTGTACCTTGTGAGTCCACGGGGAGGTGTAGCCGTGGGCTGACTCACTCTACAGTTGGCTGATTGAACTAACATCTAAATGTGCGCTAAATATCTTCTCACAAATTCAATTAACTTTACCTTTCCCCCGGCTCCCTCTGGACACCTTAACAGCCATTTTACTCAACTATAAATAGACTGGACATGGGACCTTGGTTCACGGCGTGCTCGTGTGTAAGTATGCGTGCCCCTTTGTTTCTGGTCTTCTGTGAACCGCTTTGAGAATTACACTTTCAAGTGTAACGTTTTAGCATCACCAAGAGGTTATGCTTAATAGTACGGACACCTGGCAGGCAGGGAGGATGCCTTCAAACCTCTGTGAGCTGATTGGCCTTGAGCCAAAGAACAACTCACTTGAAGCTGGTAATGATCTAGATCCAAGATTTTGACTATCTCAACCTAAAATGCAATAAAGAGATGTCATTTAATCAAATTCTACATTTTAACAGTTAATTACCATTTTGCATGAACGAGTTCTAGTAGAGCTGCCACTTTAGAATGAATTGAGATACATTTTGACAATTGCAAGGATACGAGGACATGAATTCATGTTTGTGCAGCTCAGTGAATGTTGATGTAGCTTTGTGTGTGTGTGTGTGTGTGTGTGTGTGTGTGTGCGTCCGTGCGTGTGTGTGTGTGCAAGATGCAACAATGAATATCAAGATCTGATAACATCTTAGAGTTTCCTTACTTGAACCAATCCAGCTAACGACTTTCCAAACTCATTTTCAGTAAATGGCTGCAGCACAGCTACAGGAAATTAGAAAAGTGTAATGAATTTAAAAAAAAAACTGAGGAGGGACAGAGAGGCACTACCAGATAGAGAGCAAAAGGGCGATCGAAAAAAGTTTAAAGTGTAAAAGCTACACAGAAAGCAAAGAAGGGAAAATAAAGACAAATGTAATAAACGCGAGAGCCAAACCACATTTTGTATATGGCGTCAAAGTTGGCGGCCAAGCCGACAGCCTAAGTTGCTATAGGCAGGCATCGTCGTGGTAACAACAACGTCACTGTAGCAACCACAAGCTGATGTCATCTGAGGCTGCTGTATGCCAGTGGTTACTGATCGTTCTGTCCTCACAATACCCTACTGAAGTGAGACCGAAGGCATGAAATGACAGAGTATCTGGTAATTTTGTTAAATCTGGATCACTGATGTTATAACCAAATCTATTCCCATCCAAACCAGAAGGTTTGTGCATATCTGAGGATTTTGTGATGTGAATATAGATGCAAAGAACAATGCGTTTTGGTAGCAGTAGGCTTAGTCTGTGCTGTGATTAGGACTCGAGGGGGAGTGAGGTCAGACATCAGTTGATACGCTGTGGACAATCCTTGAATGTAGTGCTAATTAAGTGCCACGTATATGTGATCATCTGTGTTCTCACTTTTTGTTTTTAGTGGATTAAATTTAAAGTTAAGATTTGAACAGCGCTACAAATTGGACGACTCATTACACAACACACAAGTGTTTTATTGTTATTTTCCTTGCCCAAATACATATTTGACATTATTACTGAATAAACAATTTTCCTATGTAGGGTTTTGAAAGTCAGGAAGCCCCTCAGTTATTATTAGTACGATTCAAGGACACATTCAGTTCACCTTTCAGTTGCTTCACTCATCCTTTTATCTGCACAGGACACACAGCCGCTGACTGACACATGTCATTTATTTCAGGTTTAAGGCTGTGACCTTTTTGTTTTCCACACAGTTTGGTGTATCAGTTGTAACATCCTGTGTGGCCGACCAAACCAAACACCAAGAACTGTGGTTTTAATTCTACTTAACTAAAACAAAAACAAATACTTGGCTTATTGGCAAAGAATGGAAAATAGAAAGTCTCACCATCACATGTAAAGTCTGGGGTAGCCACATCCTGGATAGGAATCTCCTTCAGGAAGGCTGGCTTCTGACAGCGGGGATTTCCACTCACCACCCTGGTCTTCTTTAGCCATTGACCCAGCCAGGCCAAGTGACAATCACACACATATGGGTTGGACAGAAGATTACTAAGGAAATAATAAAGGACAGATGAGAGCAAGAGAGAGGAGGAAGGAAATAAATGAATCAGGGTAAGTTTAAATCCTACCGCACAAAGTTACATAACATCCATTCTTACAATATAAGGTATTTATCATCACAAACATTTTCCTTGACTTTGCATCCAGACAACTCGCACACCCCAAATTAGACCGTAACATACAAGCAGCACAACAAAACGACAGCGAGAAGAGCAACGAGGTCAAAACAGACTTTGTTCTGAATTTATTTTGGAAGCCGTTCAGAGGGATAATAATGGCAGTGCTTTATATGGTATTTTGGTGAGTGATACATTTGAATAAATTTAGATAGAAGACAAAGCAAGCCACGGGCTAAAGGGGAAGGGGAAAGGAATGAGGAAAGGTTATCGGCTGTTTTTATTCATTTTGCAAAGAACAGGGGAGATGGAGAGAGAAAAGGAAAAAGTAGCAGATTGAGAAACAGGGAAAAAGAGAAAGAAAAGAGAAAAGGTTATCTGCTCATTTTATTCATTTTTGATCACCACCTCTCTCTGCATTTTGTTGCTTTTGTAACACAGTTCATGTAATATTTATGCTGAGCCATATTTAAACTGAAAAGGGTGGAAAGGACGCGTTAGCAACACATACGAGACAGGCAGCATCCCTAAACCAAAGCTGCTCTGGGCATCTAAAATCTTGTGGCACATTCAAGTTGTAGGTTTGTTGTGGCTTTTTACAATTATTAGTATAGTTAAACGTTCATTCTTAAATGTGTGACCAATGTGTTGAATGCAAACATTAAAGGTAAGAACAAATCCTGGCACTCATCTAATATTTGTGGGCAACTTTGTAACAGATGAAGCTTGACAATGTTGCTGTCTGATTTTGTTTTGGCCCCTGGCATCTTCTTCTCAGCTCGCTGCCAGTGATTTAGATTCAACAACGTTCAGCAATGTCTTTCAGAAATATCAACAGTGAGCTACACAGAAAAAGAGATTTAAGGATGCTGTTACAGAAGGTGGTGTACCTGAGAAAATTTAAGGAAACAGTTCTGTGAAGTATAACCATTGGTATAGTGGAAAGTCCCCATGTTGTGTCTAAAGATGTGCAAGTGTCACATTGCTGTTCACGTTGTCCTCTGCTAAACTAATAAACCTAAATGCTGCTATATGTGCTATAATATTAATGGGGTGCTGCCACAGATAGGGACAAGTTATTTACTCATTTCCTTGTAATGAATTGACCTCACTGCATGGCAACTAAACCTAAGCTAAATCCCTTCCTTCCCTTTCAGCGTGTTAATCTTTTAATTACATGGACAAACTCTATAGGGAAACGAAGCACTAAGAATGGAGACAGATATTCGAAAGAGCAGGAGTGAGAGAGAAATCGAGGAAAGATAGGAGGGAATGAACAGAGGGTCTAGAAATAAAAACTATCCATCTTTCTTTCATGCCAGACAGCAAGCAGATGTTTGAATACAAATCAAGTGTTACTACAAAGCCAGTGAAAAAGACGCTGAAACAAAGAATGAATGTGTCAAAGGATGAATGAAATTTGATATCTTATAATTATTAACACCGAGAGACTCTGACTTTATGCAACAATAAATATATCTGTCCTCATCCTCTGTGTCCACATTTTCCCTTTCATGTCTTCCATCGTTGTTCCCAAAAGAGTCAGGCAGGAACTTGAATCAGAGATGACAGGTACACAGCAGGACAGAGAGCAAGAACAAAAGGTGGAACAAGGGAAGGAAGCACAGAGAGAAATAAAGACAGCAGAGAGGATGAAATAAAATAAAAATAAAAAATAAAAGAATCAACCTTTCATGTTTTATTAAGCTGATAAAATCTATTATTTACAACATGGGTGGTCAAGTGATTGAAGAAAAAACACTCATTCACTTCTCAGGCTTCCCAGTCTCTTTGTCCTAAGAAAAATGGTAGGTGGACGGTTAGTGCTTATCATAGTTTTATTGGATTAGAGTTATTATTTGCAGTTCTGTGTAAAGACTTAACACCAATCAGCATCACACAAATTAAAGCATGCTTGAAAAAAACATGCACAAAGCAGATAAACGAATAAACGAATACACCGATTCTCGAATTCACGTCTTGTCGTAGCAGTTGTGAATCTTTGGGAAGATAACAGCAAGCTTGCAATTGGTCTTGTGTGCCAATGTGGGTGTGGGTGTGCAGATGCTGAAAAATATTTAGCTTTGATAACAAATGCCCCGGGATTCAGACCAATCTAGTCGATAATGATGGAGAGCATCTGTGAGGAGAATAGTGTCCAGAGAACAACATGTGTGCAAACGTTGGGGCGGGAATGTGTGTGTATTGCTTGGAAGACAACTCCCACAGCAAGGCTATGAAAAATTAGGGGATAGAGGAAGATAGTGAGAGACAAACAAGCAGTGAGATTGATTGGAAGACAGACACAAACAGATAGTGACACAAAGTGAGAGATGGGATAAATGATGGGATGGAAATGAAAAAGCAAAACAGGAAAATGAGCGACAAAAAGGAGAAGAAATTGTGACGGATGTGGCTTACATGGTGGACAGGGAGTGCAGGGTGGAGAATGATCCCGGGGCGATGCTGGAGATCCTGTTGTCATACAGTGACAGCAGACGGACGGAGCTCAGACCTGTAAAGGTACTGTTGTCAATACAGCTGATCTGGTTGCTCCGTAGCATGCTGGAAACACAAATACAATAGATTAATAAATGAAAGCAAACACAATACTTACTATTGGCTCTTTTTCACTGTCTATGTCACAAACTACATTAAAGTCAAGGCTTAGAATAATCCAGCGTTTCACATTTCTAACCTACTTAATATGAAGTTTTGAGTTTTAAAAAAATGTACTAATAAAATAAGGAAGGCTGGATAAAAAGAGACAGCCCAGCGAGATAAACGAATACAACCTATAATGACATGGACAAAAGATAAAAGAGAAAGGAGTGGATTTAAACCAGTCCCTATAGGACAGCCGTGGCAGACTCTGTAATATGACATTAGCCTTTGACATACAGTCATGTGGGATCATGCTAAGTGAGTTAGTTAGCATTAGCAATCTCTGGGACAAGCTAACCTAGTTAGCAAGGCTATTACTGGAGCAGGGAGCCCTCTTTACATAATACAGAGACAGCCATGATACCATTAGAGAGTCATTAGGCAGCATATATATACATGATAAGATTAGCTAGTCATTACTGAGTATACACAGACAACATTAGTTCGTGATTTTATACACTACCCTGTAACCCCTAATTGGACACTAGGCTCTTTAAAGTGGGTGTCCAAATTGGAGGAACAACAATATGCTGTCATTAGCCTTAATTTCAATGTAAGTGAGTAAACAATGCTTTCTTTTTTAGACCGGGGAAGAAAAACACACTACTATGTCAGGTGCTAATACAAACTGTACTCTGTTAAGTCTTTGACAACAAGCTAGTACTGATGTTATACAAAGAAAAAAAAGGAAATAAATAAATAAAGACATATACTGACTGATCTTATAAAATAAGAATAGCCTTTTTTTAGACATGCTCTCAGAGACCAAATCTTTTTAAATATCATTAGAGATAAAGATGAAGCAGTGGAGTATAATGGACTTTAAAAGCCAAGAATAAATGTAGTTATATAAATAAAGTAAAAAAAAAACCAAAACGTTCATATTGTCTTCTGAGGGTAATATGAATAACAGGGCTGCGTTGATTAGAGTGAATAATTGATTCAAAAGATTTGACAAATTTAAAATAAACAGGACTGACCTTAAAAAATGTCATTTGAGTGGGATCTTGAACTCAAAATAACACTTTTGAACCACATTTTCAACAATTAGGTTTACATATTTTTTTCAGAACAGGTGCCATTTACACAAAAACTGTGTTCAAGCATGCTGTGCATAGATTATTTTCACATGGGTTGGGCTGCAACTGTAGAATGGGCCCTTGTGTTCAGTGGTGTTCAATTATTTGCCTACATCCTAGCATAAAATCAATTAATTTCACTTCCATTATCCTAAACCTATTCTAACTTTCAAATGAAATTTCCGTAAGTCTTATTACACAACAAGTACACACATATACACTGCTGTGAACTATACTTACAGGGTTTTCAGGCCACTGAGGCCTCTGAACATGCGTCCCTGCAATCCGGTCAGCTTGTTCCCCGTTAGCAGCAGCTCCAAAACTCCACCTGCTCCATCAAATGCCCCTTCACGGATGTCTTTCAGTTTGTTGTTGCTCAGGTTGCTGCAGGAGAGATCACACAACATTCATAGCATTTTTACTTTTGTATTTAGATATTTTACCTGTACATGTTTGCTTGAGCCATCATGCATGTTTTTCTAACACAACCGACAGCAGCAACAAGATAATGGAAATGCAGGTGCGCAGCATTTTGAAGACACAGACATGCATGCAAAGCATTCCCAGTTTAATTGCAGTAATTAATCATGTCCCTTCAACTAATAAATGTTAACCTTCTTTTCTTTCATCTTAATATCCTTCTCTTAGACATTAGATATTCAGATAACAGAGCCTGCCATCACTATATCTGATAAAAAACACCAAGCGTGTTCAAATAAAACTAAAAGAACAAAGTGGTACAAACCAGTTAAAAATGGCTTCTTTCTCTCTTTCATGGACACAATAAAAGAAATGAAAAGGATGAGTGCTTGGCCTCAAAGACAATAATTGGGGATGATAGCTATCACACATACTGTAGTCTTCATTCATAGGTCAATTGTGTTTCCTATTATCGGGTTTACTGAAGATGAGAGAAGGTGGAGGATGAGACTGGAAAGACAGGTTTAAAAAAACGTGTAAAATAAAAACAAAAAAATGTGATAGCAAATGTAAGGATAACAGAAAATGTGAGGTAAGGTGAGGAGAAGCGAGGAAAGGAGGATAGGAGGAAGGAATTGAGAGAAGGAAAATGGAAATGAGAGCTCGCCAATCTATATTGTCAGTGACACTGCTAGATGGTTAGCAATTTCCTCTCCAATAAATCAACTTCTGGTCTCTGCTCTGTCTTTCTCTATCTCTCCCTAACACACACACACACACACACACACACACACACACACACACACACACACACACACACACACACACACACGAGCACAAACCTAGAGTAGTTTGTAGATAAGAACTGACTGTAAATCTGAACGAAGGCCCATCTTCTATTTCCATTTCATATTTGCTTCCTGCATACTTCCAATCCACCCTTCCCTTTTCTCCATCTCTGTGTTCCTCCCATCCTCTTGCCTGTGCTCAGTCGATCTTCTTCCGGTATCTCTACTATTTTACTTTCCTCTTTTCCTTTTTTCTTTTTTCTTCTTTCATTTTTCTCTTCAGTTTTACTTTTGGCTTCCAGTTTCATTCTCTTTCTTTATAACACCTGCTTATTTCTGTCATGAATATGGAATCAATCTCATCACTTATTATCAAAATAAAGAGTAAAAAAAGAAAGCCAAAGCCTATTGTATTCTCTTCAGATAAATAATACCTCCATTTTCTATGCCAGGTCCACTTTACATAATTTTTAGAGGAGTAAGACATTACTGGACTTATACATAATACAATATTAAATATATTAAATTAAATATTAAAACCTTTGAATCATATAATGGAAGTGCCTCTTTAAAAAAAAAAAAATAATTAAAATTAATAATAATAATAATAATAATAATTATATATATATATATATATATATATATATATATATATATATATATATATATATATATATATACATACACTTACATTTTTCTCAAATTTGGCAGCTTCTTAAAAATCCCTGTAGCCTCCAGGACAGCAATCTCATTGTCGTTTAACCGCCTACAGAGAGGAAGATGGAGAAAGGGAGTTAGATTTTTATTCTTTCATGAAACAAACTGCTTTAGTGCACACAAGTGAATTTCTACATACACAGAGAAAAAACAGGCAGAAAATAAGGGTGGGATGGCCACATGTAAGTTGAGAGGACTTCAGAGACTTTGCAAATATGATGCAACACAAAACAACACAGGGATGAAAAAAGAAAATCAGAAGAGAAGAGAAGAGCAATGAATCTTTTATATGTAGTCATCAATAGCCACACTGCCCTAAGCCAAGAGAAAACAGTTTGAGAGATAGGAAGCTAGACATCTGGTTTATTGAGGTAATTTGTACTAAAAGGGCGCTGCTAAAAGGATGCACTTTGTGTACGTGTATGTGTGAAAGCAGCAGAGCAAGAAAAATCCACGAAAGAAAGTGAAAGTTCAGCTCAAGGGGACAATTTGTAACGAGATATGAGGGGGTTCAAAGATGGATTGGCCTGGATAAACACAGACTGAAATAATACACTGAAAAGCCTGAAGTAGGTTCTGATGGTAGGAGAATGATGCCTCTTTTATTGCTGCGTTTATTTGCATATTTTGACAGTATCAAAAACACATCTGATCTCTTCATCATCTGATCTGGCCCCAATGTGGCCTGACAATGTACAGCACATTTAATAACGTGCCTATAATTCTCATAAGACTGATGTCATTCTTATTAAATGCTCCCAAGGCCGATGTCAATGATTTTTATGGCTAGCAGAAAGAGTCCCAAAGACAGACAGACGAGACAAAGAGAGCAAAAAGTATATAAGCCCTCAGCTGAACCACAGCCTCCCCTGATTTCCCCTGATAAGGCAGGTTACAGGCCATGAACTGACAGCTTGTGTGTTTGTTTCTGTGTGCTCACGATTGTGGCCTTCAGAAAATACTGGGTGGTTGTGTTCTTAAGGAAAAGGAAGGCTAGAGAGAGAAAAGGTGTAGAAAATACTAGAAACTCTGATGTGCCCTCTAACCAACCATAAAGGACAAAGTATACATTTCTGACATGACGTACCCTGGGGACGGATAGGGAGAAAAGGAGGGAGGATTGGCGAGGTTCACAGTGAGAAAAAGAACCAAAGAGAGAAAGAGAGACAGATAAATTGGGGGCTAATGGTCTGTGTAGTGCTGGCATTATTAGTTATCTAAAGTGGCAGCTGTGGCTGAATTCACCATCATACAACTAACCTCCATAAGTAATACTGTGACAACCATCCTGTGTGTGCCTTAATGCTGTAGTATCCCCATCCCCTGAAGCTTTTCTACATTACTATCTCACTGATAACCATAGCAGAAGCTCTCCATCCTTCTCCTGCATTTTAAAGCTGCAGGTGATTTAGCATTATTAGGTAAAACTTTTTTTTCTGTCTGGATTCCAATTTCCTCTTTCCTTAACTTACTGAATGTGTGATTAAGATTAGTCAAGGTGCTGAAAGTAAAATGAGCTGTTTTTAGCACAACACTTTTTTCTCGTGTTCTGAATCAAAAGTCAAAGATTGGCATGTATTTTATCGCTTAAAAGCAGTGGGGGTTTTTTCAAATCACATCATTATGTTTTATGTTAATTTTGCTATTTTTTCCCTGACAATCTCTATTAAATTACTTAACCTTTCTCTCTGAAGAGATAGTGCAAGCATACAACCTTCATATCATCACTTTTTTTCCTTTTTTAAAAAAAATCGGGAGTAGGTTGAAGCAAATGTTTCCTTTTTTTTCCTGGTTAGTGAAAAATATAATGATATGCTGATCCAAGTTCTTTTTTTCCATTAAGCTAGCCGTACTTTTCATACTGTAATAGCCTACTGGGACATGGTGGTAGGGCTGGGCCATATCATACCGTTCATGGTAATCCCGGTATAATGTTCGGCAACAATAAGAAAATGAAATATCGCAATAGAATATGGGTAAAACGCGCATGCGCAGTGCTTGAAATTGCTAGATGATGATGTGTTTCCCTCTATGCACTGAAGCTGGCACGTTCCCTGAGTTTTTCCAGCAAGATGGTGCACCACCACATTATGGGTGCCAGGTCCGAGCATTCCTAGATGAACAGTTTCCTGGAAAGTGGATTGGTCATCGTGGGCCAGTTGAAAGGCCCCCAAGGTCTCCCGATCTGACCCCCTTAGACTTTTATCTTTGGGGTCATCTGAAGGCAATTGTCTATGGTGTGAAGATGTGAGATGTGCAGCACCTGAAACTACGGATACTGGATCCCTGTGCTGGCATTTCTCCTGCGGTGTTGCTATCAGTGTGTGAAGAGTGGGAGAAGAGGGTTGCATTGACAATCCAACACAATGGGCAGCACATTGAACACATTTTATAAGTGGTCAGAAACGTGTAAATAACTCATGAAAGAATAAAGTTACGTTGAAACCAAGCACACCATTGTTGTTCTTGTGACATTACCAATAAGTTTGATGTGTCACATGGCCCTCTTCCTATTGAAAAAACAAAAGTTATATCCAAGATGGCCGACTTCTAAATGGCCACCATGGTCACCACCCATCTTGAGGAGTTTGCCCCTCACATATACTAATGTGCCACAAACAGGACTTTAATATCACCAACCATTCCCAGGTTATTATGGTGTATCCATATAAATGGCCCACCCTGTATTACCGTATTGTGTGTGTATAACCTCTTTTTAAGTTTTGTGGATATTATACATGGTTATGCTGAGGATATGTCGGCCAATTTCCACTGGAAATGCCTTTTGGTTAAACTGTCAGCGAGGAATTTGCATTTGCACTGTTAAATTTTTATATATCTTTAATGCACATAAAAAACAGCTGCTTGTTTAAGTGAAAATACATTGATAATTTTTTTGGGTTTTTTTGCACTAATAAAGTTGTGGAGTTGTGAAGTATTTTGTCTAGTGTCAATTATATCGTCAGTTATATCGTTATCGCAAATTTTCAAATGTATAACGTGATAAATATTTTTGGTGATATCACCCTGCTCTACATGGTGGCATATTGAAAAACCATGCATGAATCAAGGTAGATTTGGACCACGTTCCAAAAGCAGATCGTGATGTCTTGAAATGTGTTATTTAATTCAAAAAGTGAAAAAAAAAACACCTTTACTAATAAGAACCTGTCATTAGGAATTGCTTTAAAAAAAAAAAACACCTTTCTGGTAATTATTACAGATTAACAGTCTAACTGTTGTAAATGTTTTTGTCTGTGTTTTAAAACCCACATGAAATCATACAGATATTACAGTATTCCTGTAGCGTTATCTGTTACTCATTTTTAAGCCAGAAAGTGAATGATCAATGGGACTATTCAGTATTCTAGTGTGAGACCCTTCACCAGACATGATGATGGCTCCTTTGGGACTTGGAGGGAGATGGAAAAGACTGCTAAAAATCAAGTGACATTCATGATAGAGAGAAGCAGAGAGAGACAAAAAGGACATGCATATGTGAGTTTTTGTCTTTCCATCTACACAGGCCTTAAAAACATTACTACTATTTCATGGCACACGATTGCCATATGTATAAGTGGGTGTTTTAGTCCGTGCATATGCTTCTAAAAACATGAAAAGCTTCTTTGAGATTTTGTGGTACGCGTTTTGTTTTACTGTTTCAGCTTTTTGAAGAGCTTGCACATATATGTATATCTATATAAAACAGTAAGGCCAGCTGACTTACAGGTCTGCGGTGTGTTCAGGGATGTGTGGCGGTATTCGGGTCAACTTGAGATTGGAGCAGTCAACCACTGTGCCTTCACAGCGACACTTCTCTGGACATACCAGGTCCTGGAAACATTCCCCACTCAGACGGCTGCGATAGTCCTCCTGACCTGCGGATCAGAATTTAGGGTAGAAAAGAAGAAAAAAAATGTAACTAGGAATAACAATGAAGAGGAAGACAGAAGAAAAAACAGCTAGGAAGAGAAGGGATGGAAAAAAGGAGGTAAATTATGGCAATAGCGAATAGGCACAAAGGGAGGAAAAAAGAGGAAAAAAGTTCAAATAAGACACCATGGACACAAGACTTCAAACTTATGTAAACATAATCCCATTTATATAATCATTTACATAATTTTATATTTAGAAAAACAAAAAGAAAATCAATATTTTTTGTTATTCTTCTCCCAGGCTATCTGGTTGAACTGTTTCCTGAGAAGTTTCATTGTTGGTAAAATTCTAGGACGGTCACAATTCAGTCAGAATGAGCAACACCAAAACAAAACTAGTCCATCTACTTAAAACAGCAGGCTGCAGTTGCTGCTACAGCTCTGTACTGCAAGCAGGCACGGGGCTGATTCAGGGAGCAGTAATTCTGCATGGCCGCTGCTGTAAATCAAGTTAACGAACAGATATCCAGGTGGGTTTATGGAATCACCTTGTAGGTAAATGTGGTTTAACCCCGGATGTTTTTGTTTAACAAGGTGAGCCAGAGACCACTTCTGTTATTTAGATATAATATGAGCAGATATTATTTATGACTGCGAGTGCCTGTAGAATAGACCCGGTTTGCATCATGCAGCACGTGCGTTCATGCATCACATACTGTACTCTCATTATAGTTCACGCCGTTATCATTATCTTTTTTTCTTCCTCCTGTTCTCTCTTTGTTTATCCATCTGCTCTCTGTCAATGTAATCTTTCCTTCATTTTACTACTCTTCATTCTTGCATTGGCACAAAGTATTCGCTGCCTCCAGTCTGTTTTCATGACTCATTTGCTCATTGTTAAACAACTAAGACCACCTATTGAAGGTTTTCTTTTCTTTTTTCTGCAAATGATCAGTGCCCTTCAAGTGATGTCTATCTTTTGAGAGACATGGCTAGCTTCTTTCAATGGAAAAAATATTTTGCAATATTGTCTCTGGGCTGTCTCTAACCTTGTTGGTTAAGTTGGGTAAGCTGACAGAGAGCAAAGAGCAAGGGAAAGTTCGGATGAAAGGGAAAGAGAATAATAAAGGGGAATTAAGCAAAGACCGGAAGGTGGGTTTTTATCATCTTAATAATAGTAATGGCTGAATTTTTCTTAGCAGACACACGGGTGAGAGGTGTGTAGGGCTAGAGAGGTGATGGAATATTTGTGCAATCATGTGGCTTTGGAATAATTGGAATAATTGGGAAAACTTCACATGGACGTCCTCCTCAAGTTAGAGACAGAACATGTAAAGTCTGAGATACTTTTGTTGTAGAGCGCACACACAAATACATATCAGATAAAGTACATATCTGGCTGATGGCAGTCGAGAAAGTTTAATGGTAAAAATTCAAGTATTATATATGTTTTTTTATCTTGCATTAAATTTTTAATAAGGTTGTAAATACTTGCTGCTATCCAACTTAAGAGAGAGCTGGATAAGCTGGAAAAAGGGACTAGTTCTTTTCTACTCAACTTGAGTTGTGTACTGGAAAGAGAAACCAGTGTTGTTTCTACATACTGAGAGACAAAAAAAATCTTGTCTGCAGCATCAGTTTTGTTTCCACATTCCAACCCAAAATCATAGAAACACATCAAAGCTGGCAGAACAAACAAAAACCAGAGGAAAATGGGGCTATCTAAGGAGCACATGAATGCACAATAAGCCATGCTAACCACTGAAACACTGACATGCGATCGGAGAATCTAAATGTGAAGAAAACAAGCATTCATTGTAATGTGCTTTGAAGCATTACAAGGAGATGTTTCCAGAGCACAATGACAAAAGTAGGAGCATCTGTTTAAATGCAATTTTAGAGTTCAAATTTATGCTTGCAGTTTTGCAATCAAGGTGAACTGCGAAATGTGGATGTTTCTCAATTCACTTAAATGTACCCTGTGGAGTTTTTGAGCCGGAGTGTCACCATAAAGATTTTATTTAAAAATGTGTCTACTTCTGGTTTGTGTTGTGCAAGTGCACAGTATCACGAGTACACATGGGTGCACACTGGCAATTTAGTTCAGACCTACTGACCAATTAAGTTTTGGAGCAGGCAAAACAATAAAAGACAAAAAGAAGAAAAAGACCGAGAATAAATTGAAAGCTACATACAAACAGATAATACTTGGAAATAAACACCCACTTGAATTGTGTTGGTTTACAAGAAAACTCCACAGGGCATCACAATGAGATAAGCAAGAGAAAACTAGTAGGTGTTGATAGTCAGCCCTGATTGTATTTTAATGTCAAATGTCAGTTTATGACTCATTTATTTCAACCACAGTCATACTCACATATTACAAGCCCTACAGATAAATGCAAACAAGGTTAAATGTTTGACCCAGTTTTTGCTCCAAGGTGTGTGATTGGCTGGGAGAGGCAGGTAGGTGTGTGCTAGGCGGTCCCTGGCGCTTGACGGAACCATGTGATGTTACAGTAGGCGGGGCCACATGGTTAGATCAAGCACAAGAGACAGCTGCACAAGAACCAATCAAAATGCAGGTCCACACAGGAGGAAGTTGGGGCAACAGAGAGCTGCACCAATCAGTCAGGGGGCAGGGTCCATACTGGACAGGAGAGGCAACAGACAGCCGCAGATCCACACAGGGAGGGTGGCAGGATCAGAGCACTGCCCACCAATAGCAAGAATATCCACAAAGGTCCAGAGAGGAAGAGGAGATGCAGGGAGAGGCATGGGACTGCAGAGAGGAAGGGCCAAAGCAAAGACGACAGCCATAACCAAGTTTAGGGGAATTTGTAATCTGGTTATCTTGATTATTATCTACCTCAATGGGCAGAGCACAAACATTAAGAGATTGAATACCACTGAGATATTAAGCTAAAAATATAGGATGTGTGCCCACGCCACCACAAGCACTTTGGATAAAACCTCTTGCCATTTAATGGTATTGGTTATGCTGTTAATGGTGTGTCCATTTGATCCTGGGAACACACCATTTCACAGAGCAGAAGGGGTGACTATGTTATGTCAAAAAATATCCACTCTTCCAGGCAGACTTTTTATGGCACATTGACAGATGCTGTGATGGTTGCAGTAAAAACAATCATTCTGGTGCTTAAAAAGTTGCTTTTGATCAACTTTTTCAGCTCTTCTGCAAATTTGAGGTTTTAGATATAAAACAAAGCATTAATAATAGGGTGTCGCCCTTGATAACAAGACGCTGGTCTGCTAGAAAAAGCAAAGGAGATTCTCACTACAGTGTGTATGCTTTACTTATACTGTCTAAATTGGTGATTTGCCTAAAACCAGTTTGACACAACAGAGCTTCAAGGATTATAATTTTCCAGTACTAGTATTTATGACAGGAACAAACAGTGTGGAAAAAGCCACTACAGATAAGCAGTTTTGATGTTTAGTGTAGCCACACACAGCTAGATAGACACACACACATAATTTCGTTCACACAAGTGAGCAATCACAGTCTGTGGATAGTCCCTGCTGAGTTAGTTATTGTGCTGCGTCATACTGAATTGGTCTGTGTTGTAATTAGTGAAACCCATGGCTCCTATCAAAGGAAATAAGAGCAAGACAACACTACCACAGAGACAAGAACTGTGGGTGTGTGTCTGTTTAGTAGTTGTTTTCGGTTTTTATTTATGCACTTTTAATACTTCATATATTTGTAATGCTTCAATTGTGAAATGTGACATTTCAAGTATAACCTGACTGATTTACATCTGTTTTTCAGGCATGCTTACCTGCATTTTTTCTTTAGCTGTGTGCTCTGCTTGGATAGATTCTCTTTACATATATACAACTAAAATCTGGGGGAATCCATAGCTAGGTTTGCAAAACAATTTTGTGTATACATTTTGGATACATGATTGGCTTGTATATCAGTGTAAAGTCATCTCCTACCTGTGCACCTGAACTTCTTTCCCTTCACCTGGCTTATTCGTTTGTTAGCCAGCCTTCTGGGGTGGCTGCAGCGTGCTCCGCTTGTCTCAATTGGGTTGTCAAACAGGTAGTCTGCCAGCCACTTCAGGTGACAGTCACACATAAAGGGATTCTGGGCCAGATGACTGAAAAAGAAAAAGGACCAAGGACAGAGTGGAAGCTTGATTTGTAGAAAAAAGAATCTCAAGCTTACTACAGTTGCCTGAGATTTCGGGTTTGGATAAATATACTGAATACTGTCTTCTACAGAAAAATTACAATTCAACTCATCATTTGTTGCATTTCTTTTCCCATCCAAAAGCACATGTTTTCCAAGAGAGCTACTCTTGCATTAAGTGAGTTATTTTACGTTTCAAGCAGCTGAGAGCGTTATGAGAAGAATTTTATAGCTATCATTAACACTAATAACCTTCATTAATTAACCAACAGAAGACCATAGATACTTAATGAAGGCCCAGTTTTCTAAATAGATTTTTTCAATTATCATCTCTATACATCTTTTCGTTCAGTCACAGTAGGGGAAACAGTGGTTGGAGATCATAGAACGACCAAAGTTATCAGCAATCGTGTGCTGATAACAGGAAACAATTGCAAGTAGTTGCAGCAGTTTCCTGAATACGAACAAATTCAGTGCAATCAGCAGACAACTGTCGATTCTTTCTAGTCAAGTAGGTTACTGCCCTGTTTTTACTTTTGCGGTGTCAACTAACCGGTGAAAATGTTATTCTTAAGTCTAAACTGATATTAGATGAGAAACGACAGATGTTGCAGTAAAAACCCTTGGTGAAAAAGCGGCTGGCTATTTCAGAAGCCCAGTGTACTGAGAATGTATTTCTGATGTAAAAATGAAAAATCACATATCAAAACACTTGCCAGCGTATCAGTCCAATCTAGGTGCAGCAATTTCCAGCAACTTTCGCCAGCTATTCCTCTGGGATCTTAAGGCATTCCCAGGGCTGAAGGGACATATAATCCCTCCTGTATAATCTGCATCGGCCCTGCTGTCTCCTCCATCTGAACATGCATGGAATATCTCACTAGTAAGGCATCTAAGCAGTCTATTGTCAATTCATTTATGTCAGCATATTAATTATTGATTCAACTGATAGCAGCAGCTCTATTTAAGACACCAAAATGATGTAAAACAACATATATGAACTTACAGAGTCTTGATAGAGCGCAGAGGGGTGAACAGTCCTTTACTGATGGTTTGCAGCTTGTTGTCATATAATGACAGGAGATTGAGGTTCTGTAGGTCTTGAAAGGTGTTGACTCTCAAACAGTTAATTTTGTTGGCATTGAGCAATCTGAAATGCAAAGAAGAGCCATTAACATTTGCTATTCATCTGCCTCTGTTTTGTTTATTTGGCTGTATTATCTGTGCTCAAGACAAACAAAAGATAAACGCACACATCGATAATGAGAATTCATTTTTCTCAGATGCATCTCAAATGCAAAACCACTATTTTCCTCTCCTGTCATCTACTCACTATTTCATCCTCTGTCCCTTACCAAACTCACCCCTCCCTTCCCTACATACTCATGATTATACTTTTTCTCGATGTGACACATACATTTGAAAATTGCAGTTTTATACTTTCTCTTCTGGAGCAGGAGGGGAATATCCACCGTTGGGTGTGTGAGTGTAATACCTTGTTTTGATGGGAGAGACAGATGGTGAAAGGAGGGAAAGGCAGGAGGAAGAATGGATACAGGGTGGTGGAAATAATGGAGTGAGACAGTGAAGGGACAGGTGAAAATTTAATTTGGACTGACACAGATATATATATTTAAGCGAACGTGGCTGACAAGCAAAATGGAGGAGAGAGGCAATGGGAAATGAGAAATGTGATAGAAGGATTAAGTAAATGACAGAAAAGTTTTCACCTCTACCTTCTCTCCATCTTGCTGTCTTTTCATATCTACACGTCATTAGCTGATATTTCCAAGTTGTCAGCTTTTCCCTGTATTTCCACCTTTCCTCTTTTCTTGCTTCGGGTCTGTCTCAGTCTCCACTTTTCCTCTTCTTTCACCCTCCCCACCTCTTGTCTTTTGTTACATTCTTTTTTCTCTGTCACACACTAAACAGTCTACTTTTTCCCTTTCTTTCCCTGACAGGTAACTAACTTGGTGCTTGGTAAGGCAGTTCATTCTCAAACCACTCTAACGAGTGCCTGTACTGGCACATCTAATTTATGCATATACACACACACATACACACTCGCAGGTGATACATGCACACGTGCTGCTCTGCGACATATCCACGCCTCATTAGGCGGCTCACAGGGGGAACTAATTACTTGAAACCGCACCAGTAAAACAAAGCAGCCCAGAGATTGTAAACAGACCAGTAGCTATATAAAGCAATAAACACATCTTTGCAGTCATAGGTTAACATGATGCTCTATTCTATTCAAGAGTGAAAGCTGAATGTAATTTATAATTATTACACTATGTGAGTGAATCTTGACAAACTGACTGCCTTCAGAGACATGAGAGGTTTTTGTGTCAGTGGTGAAATATTAAAAGGCATTTCTTCCATTCACCTGCTGAGTGAGTGCTAGAATGTTTCAATACGTGAGTATTAGCTAATCATTCAGTTTGTTATACACATGCACAACAATGGGACTGAATCATCCTGTAAATGGACAATGCATACATGCATGAAGAAATATAAGGAAATGCTCTTTCCAATTTGAGTTGTTCATTGATAACAGTGTCACATACTGGTTGACACAAAAAGCACAAATTTGATCTCCCAGTAGTTATTTCTGCTCTTCTAATATTTCCTGCATGTATACATTTGTTCATATCTGTCTTCTTTCCAATGTCTACGTCAGTTTCACTCCTCATCCAGCCATCCATTAATTTATCTATCCATCCACATCTGCCCACCCCCTTTCCCTCTCTCTTTCTCTCTTACTATGCACCATGCATCCAAATGATCCACCTAAGCCTGTAAAAGGTGTTTGTGGGTTAGGCTCACTCGTCCTCATTCTCTTTGCCTCGCTTCACTTTACGATGGAAAAGCCCAGAACATTAGCAGTTTCTGCAGTGGACTGCGGCATTTCCGAGGACCATATGCCACATACAGTACTTATGTAGCTGTTATAGAATTTTTTACTGCATGTTGAACCAGCAGCTGCAGTTTGAATCTGTGCCCATGAGGAATTATTCAGAATTAATAGTTTCCCCCCTACAATACGTAAGATAACAAGAACTGTGGGAGATTACAGTTCGTATTGCAGCACACCAATTTATTTGTTTCATACTTAGCATTTTATACTGACATACACAGATAAATGACAGTTCAAAGGTTAATCGTGGAAGACAACATTCCATAGTAGCTGTTACTGCACAATAGTGAATAACATCGACCCATACCATTGGCCTTAGCTGTGATAATTGTCCAGAGGTGGATACGGACTGCTGATGCCAAATTAGTAAATCACCATAACCAGGGAAAATTAAGTACACTTCATATAAATGTAGTAATTTCTGCCTATTATGCTCCACTGAAACCAATTAATGCCAATTGGAATTGCAAAAAAAAAAAAAAAATGCAGTTCCACAGATGGCCACTTCAGAAGTATGTCAACCTGAAGTGACAAACTCTGGGACCAAAACACAGCAGTTCTCCTAAAGGCCACCTGATGCTGGCGTCAAGAGCACCAATACCTGCAGACTGCTGTGGTTTTATAATGCATCCTGGAGGTGTTCCAATAATGCTTACAGTTAGAAGCATTGCCTCTTTAATTGCCAGGTGTGCTAAACTCGCTGTAGCAAACTACTGCTGTATTCTAGGCCTGATAATTCAAATCACTGAACTGGACCCCTCATTCATGTTGGTGCATTTTGGAGTATTTTTAATTGAGTTGTCTTTTAAATTGACTGGCTATTTTTTTATAGTTTATTTGGCCAAATATTGTCATGTTTGGCTTCAAACAATAAAAAAAGAAAAGTAAAATCAGACATTTTACATGTTTACTGGTTGATATTTAGTAAAAGAAACTGAAGCTGTTTGAACATTTGGCTCAAACTGTATACAATGTTTCCTCAGTAGTTCATTCTTTATTGGGGTGTTATTATGATTTCGTATTTTTATTATTTTATATACTGCCCAGTGTATTTTTTGGATACCACACACATGCATCCAGCCACACACAGAACAACAGACCAGACAGACGATACTTACAGTAGCTGCAGGGAAACCAGTCCATCAAATATTCCCTTGGGCAGTTCGGTGATCTTATTGCCATATAGTACCCTGAAATGGACAAATTACATGACTTTAAAGCCTTGAGACTTATGTGATGTGAAGTCCGACGTGTGGCCTAATAAAATATTTTTATTGGTCCTCCAGAGTTTCCCTGCTGATTCTCTTATTTTGAGAACATTCTGGGAGTTTTGGTGATGCTACTGAAAGAAGATATCCTGTACACATTTCTGAGACACATCACCCTAAGTCCAATTTTTAAATAGCTTACTGTGTTAATGTTGTTGATCAATGGAGAGCTATAGATTTTTGGTCTTTGTTTAAGTTAAGAATTGAAAAATTGTTTCAGCCAGTAACAGAAAAGAACACTTAGTCTACCTGAAAACATCTAAATAATAAAATCTGCAGATACACTCGATTCGCCAACTACTTGAAATGACACTGTAAACTAAAATACCCTCATTGTTATTATTGTATTTCTTAGCCTGACCCATCTTCCATTAAATTACAACTATTCAGCTCTCCAAAAGGCAAGAAAGACGCTCAGTGCATCTCCTAGGAATGAAAAAGTCATCATGTTCACTCAACTGGAAAAACTATTTTAGTTGGAAGAACTGAAATTGTGTTGCAATCAAAGACAAAAAGCTGTCTGTTTCCAGTGGAAACCATTTTTTTAAACTTCTGTCAGATGAAAACATGGACATCACAGTCACGTTGAAACTAAGGCTTTTCTCACTATGCATACTGCTTTTTACAGTTGATCTCATTTATTAGTCAAAGACCGAAATTAGGTTTGAGATGTGCTTCCAGTTGCAGTTGCATAATTTAAGTCACTGGAACAGTTGTATGTGTTGTAACCTTGTGCTTGAGCAGGACTCCAGTGCAGAGGTTTAGCCTCCCAGTGACATTCCTGCGTATGTGTGTGTAAGTGCGTGTGCTTGTTTGTGCATATACATGTTCAGTCGTAACACCCAGTAGGGTTCACCTTGTCTGCCCCTTCTTGTCTGTCTCATTTTCATGCTCCAGATTGATTCAAATTAAACTGTCCTTCATGTTCTTATCACTTTCACCCTCAGAGACAGACACACACAGACATAGTGAGTGATCACAGACATGTACAATTGCACACACAACAACATATTCACAGATGCACGTACAGAACATACACACATTCGGCTGCACTGTGTTCCCCTTGTCAGCATCAACTGTGACAACATTTTTATTTGCTTAATGTCTGGAAATGCAATTACTTTTCTGTCTGGATGTGTGTTTGTGTACATGTCTGTGTCCGTTTACATGCACATGTGTCATACTTACAATGAGGTGAGTGAGCGAAGGCCACTGAAAGCATCGGCAGCAATGTCAGAAATCTGGTTCTTACTCAAGTCACTGGGGAGAAAGAGTGGGAGAGTGTGTGTGTGTGTGAGATTACTCTAATACACAGCAATGGGGTTCATTTTTGTGCGAATGTCCTAGAACTGTATGAAAAATGATTATGCGAGAGTACATCAGCAGAGGTCATGGCACGGGGACAAGAGTAAGAAAGAGGGGACTGAATATATAAGTAAATGAGGGCAAGCGAGAAAATGGAAGCAGTGACATGTTAAGTGCAGTTCATGTCAGTCAGTTTTGACTGTTGTAAGATATATTGTTAAACACTGCTGCTGAGGAGAGGCGGGTGAATAACCTTGTAACCTTGCACGTGTTTAGCATTTTCGGGCATCTGCATGATAACAACTTTTCCACTATTAATCTTTATATCTGTATGACTGTGTACATAGTATATTAGTTATTAGTTATATTAGTTTCTGTCATAATTTGGTAAGATGATGGTTGAGGAAAAACCTCAATCATAGGTCCTTATAGTGAGGTATAATGATTCTGGTATTTCTTAATCTTACTTGAAAATCTAGTAGTGGGCTTTTTAAAGCTTTTTAAAGCCTTTGTGTACATATGCAATTTTTCAGTGGTTAATTGGCCTTTTTTATATCTATTTACAACACTTATACCATTCAGTCATGGCATAATAACACTAAGATTAGCGATCATAAAAAATATCTTAGAAAGTAGACATTTGTTTAGAATGTAGTTTGCCTAAAACTTGTTTAATATATTGAACATTATTATTTAATACTTGTGTGTATTTGCATGTGTTTAGATGTATGCAGGTCGTTCCAGACAGACTCACATCCTCTTGAGTTTCTTGTAGGCAGAAAAGGCTCCAGCAGGGACACTTTTAATCAAGTTCTGCTCCAGACGACTGTAGAGAGAGAGAGGAACAGAGACAGGAATAAAAATAGAGAAATGGAGAAGATATTTAAACTTTTTAATTACTGAAAAGATCATTTACGTCAACATAAAAAGGAACATTAAATTATGAATTTCCAATACATATATATCAACTGGACACAGTAAGCTCGTTTTTTCTACTTCCAAGGTTATAATAAAGTCCTGTTTAGCCGCCACCAAAGCCAAACGCAAGTGCACAAAAAGTTCAAAAGGTGGCTGTTCCAATCAACATCTACAAAATATTTCTGCAGGTGAGTCAGTGCTTTATAGCAGATGCGGGCCAAGGTCGCTCAGTGTGAAATGTTGTCTTGAGTTTTGCAGCTCAGCAGTAATGTGTTTACATAGAGTCATTCTGATGTGAGTGTAGAAGAAGAAAAAGGCTCTGATGAAAATCTGGACTACTGACAACAAAACTTGTACTTCTAATGAAATTAAGGCCAAAGGGGCAGTATGTAATGAGATATGATGAATGGGAACTGAAACATTAAAATGAATGTTAATAGGTTTTTCTACAAACTGTCCATGAACAGTTTTAAAGCAGTTACATGTACAGAATAATCTTTTCAAAAATAGTTTAAATTTGAATCTCCAATAGATTCCTCGATCATTCTCCTCTGTAAATGCAACGCCACTGTCTTTACAAACAGACTGAAAATTTCTCAGCTTTTTCAAAAGGACCAAAGGGAACTCCATCATTTTTTCTGGAATCAGAATCAGAATCAGAATACTTTATTGATCCCTGGGGGAAATTATTTTTTGTTACAGTGCTCCATTTTAAACCAACATTAAGACAAGACAGACAATACGCTAACTAAGAATAGTACAATATATACATATATATACATACATACATACATACATAAGTCACTCATAAATAAATAGCTGGAAAAGAAACATGTGTAGCTGTAGCAGCAAACAGTGTGTTAAGTGGATGCGTTGTACAGGGAGATGGCCACAGGCAGGAATGATTTCCTGTGTGGTTCAGTGGTGCTTTTCGGTAATCTCAGTCTCTCACTGAACGAGCTCCTGTGACTGACCAACATGTCATGGAGTGGGTGGGAGGTGTTATCCAACATTGTCTTTATCTTGGACAGCATCCGCCTCTCCGACACCACCTTGAGGGAGTCCAGCTCCATCCCCACAACATTGCTGGCCTTACGGATCAGTTTATTAAGTCTGTTGGCATCTGCGACCCTCAGCCTGCTCCCCCAGCATGCAACAGCATAGAGGATCGCACTGGCCACCACAGACTCATAGAAAAAAGGCTTCAGACCTATTAGATCATACTGGTAGTAATACTCTATTATCACATAGGGAGCCATCAAAACTAGGCACACAGCCGACATTTGGGAAAATTTACTACAGTTTAGCTTCTGCTCTCCTGATGGTCAAGGAAACCCATTCAACTGTTCATGTATTCTTCATGTCTCCATGGTGTTGTGATGACAAGGAGGGAAAAATGAACACACAAAAAAAATTAATTACTGTTTTATTAAAATGAGTATTTAATAAAAAGTCACAGGAGTAAGATAGAAAATGAGTCAAAAAATTGTGGACAAAAGAGAGAAGACAAAAGGCGAAAGGGAAAATCATAGGAGAGGAGTGGGAAAGGAGGGCAATAAAAAGGAAATCAGAGGAGTGGAAAAGTGGAGACAACAGGGGAGAGGAGAGGGAAAATCAGGAGAAAAGAGGAGGATGCAGCGAGGTCCCAAGGCCATCCACAGGGTCAGCTGTCAGGATGATAAATGGAAACTAATCCACCCTTCTTCTTCTTTTCATCCTTCTCTTCAGCCTCCCACCCAGTCATCCTCCTTACTTTAACTCACCATCCCACTCTTTCTTCCCTGATGGCAATTGTATCTGTGCATCATGTTTAAAATCACTGTTTTGAGCCACTGTAGTCAATTCAGAGTTCTAAATAACAAATTATAGTATGGACTCAAAGACTCATTTTATGTGGATAAACTTTATCTTAGTGTGCCAATTTGTGACCGCTGTGTTTTATGAAAACGGACGTTGTCCTGACTTTGAATGCAGCGCAGGTCTTACACTACAGATGCCTGTTTCTTGGCTTGTGTTGCCCTTTAGATTTCATCACTTCACTCCCTGGCAGCCAACAGCACTTTATTTCAACTCAGGGGTCAAAATAAATCAATGTATGGATACTGACAAAGACAATCTGCACAAACAACAAGTTACAAATTACACGTAGGGGTAGCTAAACAAGCCTTAGACAAAGACACTTAGAGGCTCAATATCAAAGGATGTATTAAAAAAAGAGACATTTTAAAAAGCTATATAAAAAAATCTATAAGGTTAGGAGGCAATTAAACAACAACAGGAACAGGAGATGAGTTTGGCAGGTTAGCCAGTGTGTTAACAATGGGCTGATTGTGCACGTATACAGAGATGTAGAAAAGAGCACAGACATTAACGTCTGTTGGAGTCAGATATTTGTTGAGGCAAACATGACAATAAAAATTATATTGGTTTTATATTTAACTTGAAAAGTTATGTTAAGATATTTAAAGTGTAGAGTTATACAATGACTCTAAAAGGATCCAGACATGTAGCAGTGATCCTTGGCACTGCCATTCAGAAGGATGACTTTGTCTCCATTAAAGGAATGACAATACATCATCCTATTATACTCTATTGTTTCGTGCTGCAGCAGCAACATTCATTATCACAGATCCAATGCTAATGCTGTGCATGTGTGTGTGTGCGTGTATGTCTGTCTGTGTGTTCATGCCCTGGAGATTTTATAAGGTGTTGTTGTACTTATGGCTCAATCCAAAAACATACCTGTATGTGTGTTTTTTGTTTTGTTTTTTTCAAAGTACAGACTTTATTTGTGCAAACAAAACTACTGTGTCTGCATATGTGTGGGTTGGTGTGTGCGTGACTTTGTGAGAATCTATTACTTATGCTGGGGAGGTATAACGGTATTGGTGTGCAGTTGCGGGCAAGAATTGCTCCTTTTCTCACAGAGCAATCAACCAGCTGTCCTCTGTGCAAACAAACAGGGTACAGCGATCAATACGGATATCAAACACGTCCCCCTGTGGCGCGTGTGTGTGTTTAAATCGGTGTGTAAAAGAAAGGAAGAGCGTGAGAGAAAGACGAGGAAAAGTGTGGAGCTTAGGTGTAGTCTAAAACAAACTATCACAGCAAAACTCACAATGTGCCACAGCTGGGGATAGATTGGAGGCCTAATTTATCGTTTTATATCTTATAATGCTCAAAAGAGTTGGTGTAAACTTTTACACGTACGTAAACATGACCAAATCACTGGTATGTGGCTAGAATGCAATTTCCAAAACACCCAGTAAAAGTGTAGAAATATTGAGACATATACATACATGTCCAGGAAACGCACGTTATCCCCATCTGCAATAGAATGAACCCACGATACAAGACACATATACATATGAATTTGCAGAATTAGCAAGTAAAGCAGTCTTACATCTCCACAATGCCTTCAGGGAGGTTTACTGGAATTTCAGTAAGGCCTTTACGACGACAGTCCACTATGTTGTTGTTACAGCTGCAGCTGGGTGGGCAAACGGTTACCTGAGGAGCACAAGTCCTGGACTCGGTCTGGGCTGGACCTGTAGAAAGCAATATACAGATATGAGATTGGTTTCTTTATTTTTTGTTTTTTTAATTTGCAATTACAATCAGCCAAATATGAGGATGAAAAAAAGCTGATGCTGTTGTTTGGTTTCTAAAGCAACTGCACTACATTCTTCACAAGATGCTATCTTTTGAGATGAAACGGGATTATTCGCTAAACATTACCTGGCCAAGATATGCCTACCTAATATCGCTAGAGTAAGCAGGAATACAGGATAGACATACAGAGAAGAGAAAGGGAAAGCAGGTAAATGGTGAAAAGTGGAAAGATGGGATAAAAATAGTGAACAAATAAAAAAAGAGAAAGAGCGGTCTCTTATTGACAGTAAGTGAGGAGAATGGAGAAAAGTGCAATGAGAGGTGCTTTTCTGTGTAGCTTGTAGGCAGAAAAAAATGAGACTTAAGGCTAATAAAGAGAGCGCAGCCTGGCAGTCTATTAGCGCAGAAAGCTGAATCAGAAGCCTGTAAACATTGCCTGTGCTATCTGCAGCTGATAACACTACTGCTCTTACTGTGGCTTTTTAGCTGATTACACGCTCTACATGCTGTAATTCTGTCAGTGTAATAAACTCAATGCTGAGCTGTCTGGAGACGATAACAACCCTGCGTATAATACCGCCTTTAGTTTTACTATATTCTCTATATTGTATACCTCAACAGCACAGAGTCAGCTGCCAACAGCTCTACAGTGAACACTGGCTCATTTCTAAATTATGTACTACCCATGCATCACTCTTCCTCAAAAATTCAGGTTAACTTCATGAGATGAATGCTATATTTATGCATCAGTATGATGTAACTGCAGCCGAGCAAAGAGAAGGACCCAAAAGTGTTTTATTTCAGTGTCAATGAAAATAGACTAACCACCATTAAAAATAGTGATATCTGAGTGTAAAGATCTGTCGCTGAAGCACTGTGTGTAAATTTGTTGTTGTCAACTCACCATTGCAGACAAAATCTTTCTTCTGCACATCTGGGACGTTGAGGCCCCTCATGTGGGCAGGGGCCATGCACTGGGTGAAGGGAGCCAAGCCCCGCCTGGCTCTGAGCCAATCAGAGAGCCAGGACAACTGACAGTCACAGTGGAGGTTGTTGGAGTGCAGACGGCTGAAGTGAGATGGAGGAAAGAAAGGATGATAGATTTTTGTGTTTAAATACGATTATTATCCAATCCAAAATAATATTTGTGACTGGAAAAGAAATTCTTAACAACTCTGGGTACAACAGGTCAGAAGAACACATCACTAAGAGCGTTTGAGTCTGCATTCGAATAGAACAGACTGAATTTTTTGTTTTTACACATCTTTGCCAAGGATCTTAAGGCTACTTTTTAGCTGAAACATGACAACACATACTCTCAGAGTCCTTTAGTCAACCCTCATTTCTCCAAGGTCTGTGAGAATATGACTCCCTCTAGAGTGATGGAACACAACACTAAATCACAATTTCTTTAGAAACAAAAAAAATCCCTAAAACACAAAATAAGGAATTACAAAAGAAAGACAGAGACAGATCTTTAAAAAAATGAAGAAATTTAATTTGGTCAGATGGGAAACAGACCAAAAACAGGCCAAGCAATAATTAGAAACTATGAGTGCACAACAAGAGCAAGAGTGAAAATCACAAAATACATCTAAGGGTGGGGTAGGGGGGAAGGGGGGCAATTAGAAAAAGATCCTACTTATTAATATGGCCTTATTTGGTTGTTTTGGCTTGTTTTATTGCCCAGAATGACAAAATGTGATTAACATGAACATGCCCTTTACAGAGGTGATTGATCTTAAAGAGCCTGGAATAAAGTCTTTTAGCAGCTATTTGGTTTTGGTGATGTTTTTGTGATGTTTTTGAGACGGCATTTAAAATATGTTTTTGTTTTTATTTTTGTAAAATCAGTGGCAACTTATTTTATGTAGCTATAATCAAAATGCTTTTGTTGTTGGGAATTGACAGAAGACATATACCAATTAGCCATATTCCCAAAAAAATACATAATGATGTTAAATGCAAAATTCTGTTGGGAAACCTTGACCCTCAATCTGATCGTGCATCAATGGTAAATTGACCTGGACCCTACTTCATAACCCACGAGACCCCAGAGGTCTTTTGCTCTAGTGACCTAGTGGGTAACAGCTATACTGCAGAGGAAATGTTGTGGCTGGCTGCTTATCATAACGACTATTCAACTGACCTTTACACTTAAGATAAGTAGAATTGTTATCAGGTGACAACATTGAGAATTGATTTCAAGTGATATTTAATGCATTTAAATTATTTAAGGAAACTTGTCACTCTAATAGGCTTTTTAAAATTCACTTGTAGCATTAATTAAAAGGTTCTGCTCTCTATAGAAAGCATCAGGTGTTGTTTCACGGAGCTCACTCTCTACAGGCTGCACTGGCTGGACTGTATTGGCACCTCGAGAGAGAGAGAGTGAGCGAGAGATGAGGAGGAGGAGGAGAAGGGTGGATGAACAGCAGAATGTCTTGTCAGCGTATTATATGCCAGCCGGGATATCTGGCCTTTCAGAAGACAGGCCTCCTTTTGTAATAAAGCAGAGGACAAATCCTGTTATGGAACAGAGATGGTCTCATTGATGCTAGCAGCGGGGGCAGTGGGTTTTAATACCGCTCTCCCATTATAAATCCAGTTTATAGTTGCACCCCTGCCTGGAGATAGCCACGTCCTGGCCCACCTCCGGCTCAGCCTTAATTACTGACAAGTAGGATTAAATCACAGGGGAGAATGGGAACAGGCAGGGGGTATAGAGAGCTGTGTTTATGTGTGTGTGGACTGTTGTTTGTGTATAGCTTAAAGTCAGTTTGAATGCATCTGTTGATGTTGTTGGTTGCAAGTGACTAGAGGCATTGTGCAAGCTGGTTAGGTAAATGAATGTGTGTCTATATATATGTGTGTTTATTCTTAGAGTCATGCTGGGGGGTTACTGGACACATCTTGAGAACAGTTGTGCCCCAAATAACACCCACACAGTAAAGTAGCAGTAGGAGTTCTGATCTTTCCACTGGGTCAAGTTTATGAATGAAAGACACCATGATGTGATACCATTACTACTAATAGGCTACACGGACACTGAAGAAAAAGAGAAAGAAATATGGATTATAGCTTCAGGGAAGGTGAACCACTTTTTCCTCAAAGAAGTTTTTACGCACACAAACACATACACGCACTTCTAGAACTTCTCTGCTAATCATATCAGGGACATCTCTAAAGATTTGATTGAATGAGTCGTTTTTATAAAGGCATCAAATTCAATACTGAGATCTGAGGGTGGCAAAAGAGAACGGTTAAAAAATTTAATAGAGAGAAAGATGCAAGACGGGGGGGAAAAGCAGAGGGGGATGGTTACTGGACGTAAAGGAGATGTGGTAGAGAGGTAGGGGACTAACATGAGGCATAGAAAGAAAGGGAGGGGTAGGAAAAATACAAGACGAGAAGAGTAACAGAATAAGACAAGTGCGGAAAAAAAAAGATTGAAAGGACAGAGGAAGCAATAAAATGATCCAGACTATACCAGGAAGGAGAAAACCAATGGAGATAATGAGGCGAGTAAAGACATTTTAGAGAAAAATGAAGGGAAGAAAGTGATTAAAAAAAAGCTGAGACATACTGTAGAAGATCGGAGGAAGATGGGACAAATATGAAGCAGAAACAGGGAAGAGGAAGAACGTGGAAATCAGAGGAGACAGTCACTCAGTGTTGACAGAAAACAGAAGCGGACGAGGGTCTCTGATTAAAAGATATTGGATATTGGTAACTCTGTACTCAATCTGCTGGTAACTGTGTAGCTGTGCTGCTGCCTGAAATCCAATTTTAAAAGCCTGATTTCAAGCTGTATTGCCACTAGAGTTGCAGCAGCATGCAAGAAAAATGGAAACCCCGCTATGTGATTGGCTATTGATGGCTGTTGTCGGTCAAAAGTTGAAGCACAAAAATGGCTGTGAAAGATAAATGGATCTGTGTAAATGTTATCCTGCTTGTATTTAGCTGGGTTTTATGTTTAAAAATCCCCATTTCAAAATGTTAAGTAGAGCGGTGTGACCACACAAGAGCCTCTCAGAAAATGATGATTCGGGGAGGAAATCCCATTTGGTGCATGCCATGGTTTGGCAGAATTCAACCCCAGTGTGGCCAGAAGGAATGCAACCCACGGTCTGTCTCACAGAAAGTCCCACGAGATTACGATTAGAGACTCCCTCGAGATGTTGTGCCATCACCTTGGCAACTGAAAGATCTCTTTCACACAACTAAGCAGAAAATGCACACATACACACAAACAAATCAAAGCCCCCTTTAAATCAGTCAGAGATGATAATTTGGCTTGGGTTCATCTTGGACCACAATAGTGTGTTTGTATGTGTGTGTGTTCACATCAGTAACATCAGTAAAGGAGGTTTCTTTTAATGAATCAAAGCAGATTGAACTATAGAGCCTAAACAAGTCTTTCTTGTGGCATTAATGAGGTTACCATTACTCAAGCGTGCATGTGTGTGTCTGCGTGGTACATGCACATATTTGTATTCATCTCTGTGTATTTGTCTGAAAGTCTTTATGTGCCTGTGTGTACGTAATGGCCACATGATTATTCACAGTCATGAAACAATAGAAGAGTCAGTCTCTTATTATGGCAAGATTAGCCAATCACACACTCTGCCTCCATCCTTTATATGTGTGCATTTTATTATGTGGTATGAGTATGGAACTATGCATCACCTATGTAGTGGTCCGTTGTGAGTTGAGTCATGTGTACAAGGTGTGTATTAATATGTAATAAAACAGTAACAGAGTCCTTGTGTATCAGTGTCTAGAGTATATGTTTGAAGATTTCTCTTTGTGCTTGATTGTGCA
>NC_137940.1:4829498-5001998 GCF_963969265.1 Rhamphochromis sp. 'chilingali'
GCAGAAACCCAAGAAAGAGGAGGGAAACGAGGAACCATCATGGAAGGACAGGCCCCTGCACGGTATGTACCACCGGCAGATAGAGGAGGTGGCTGATATCCAGAAATCCTACCAGTGGCTGGACAAAGCTGGACTGAAAGACAGCACAGAGGCACTAATCATGGCAGCACAAGAACAAGCTCTGAGTACAAGATCCATAGAGGCTGGGGTCTATCACACCAGGCAAGACCCCAGGTGCAGGCTGTGTAAAGATGCCCCAGAGACAATCCAGCACATAACAGCAGGGTGCAAGATGCTAGCAGGCAAGGCATACATGGAACGCCATAACCAAGTGGCCGGCATAGTGTACAGGAACATCTGTGCCGAGTATAACCTGGAAGTCCCGAGGTCAAAATGGGAGATGCCCCCAAGGGTGGTGGAGAATGACCGAGCTAAGATCCTGTGGGACTTCCAGATACAGACGGACAAAATGGTGGTGGCTAACCAACCGGACATAGTGGTGGTAGACAAACAGAAGAAGACGGCCGTAGTGATCGATGTAGCGGTTCCGAATGACAGCAATATCAGGAAGAAGGAACACGAGAACCTGGAGAAATACCAAGGGCTCAGAGAAGAGCTCGAGAGGATGTGGAGGGTGAAGGTAACGGTGGTCCCCGTGGTAATCGGAGCACTAGGTGCAGTGACTCCCAAGCTAGGCGAGTGGCTCCAGCAGATCCCGGGAATAACATCGGAGATCTCTGTCCAGAAGAGCGCAGTCCTGGGAACAGCTAAGATACTGCGCAGGACCCTCAAGCTCCCAGGCCTCTGGTAGAGGACCCGAGCTTGAAGGATAAACCGCCCGCAGGGGCGTGCTGGGTGTTTTTATATATATATATATATATATATATATATATATATATATATATATATATATATATATATATATATATTTATATATGTATGTATTAGGGGTGCAACGATACACAAAATTCACGGTTCGGTTCGGTTCGGTTCGATACTTTGGTGTCACGGTTCGATATTTTTTCGATACAAAAAATGTTCATGCATTTTTAATTTGTCATTTATTAAAATTATAAATATATATTTTAACTCAAAAGTACAGTTTTTAAATTTAACCCTAACCAAAATAATTCCAAACGCCAGATCTGAATGAGGTTCAATTTGCCTGTTGCAAGGAGAGCTTAACTTCTGTCTCGCTAGCTTGCCCTGCGCTCTTCCTTCTGACTATGCTGTCTGTGTTGAACGCTCAGTGGATCTGCGCTGGACAGTGCAGCCTAGGCGGAGTAGTCGAACACAGATTCACTGAGCGCTCAACACAGACATCATCGTCAGAAGGAAAGTTGATAAAATAAATTACAAATGTTGTATTGTTCGATACATATGCGTACCGAACCGAAAGCACTGTATCGAACGGTTCAATATCGATACGAATATCATTGCACCCCTAGTATGTATGTATGTGTATATATATATATATATATATATATATATATGTATATATGTATATATATATATATATATATATATATATATATATATATATATATATATATATATGTGTGTGTGTGTGTGTGTGTGTGTGTGTGTGTGTGTGTGTGTGTGTGTGTGTGTGTGTGTGTGTGTGCACGCGCGCCCAGGTATCTTGGGTATGCGTTTAAAGCAAAGATGATGAGTGAAGGAGGAAATTAACGAACTTTAGAAATTAGAGCTTTTCAAGACAAAGACTCAGATGGGCAGATACAGATGAGAAGCACGATGGCCTGTCATTGGTCGCAAGACTAATTATTTTTGTGGTGATGTTTTCTACCCTACCTGCTTCAGGCACAACAATGGAATTCCAATGATGTGAAATGCCTGGCACGGCAAATTGCTTGGCTGTTCTGGTCTCCCCACATACTAATGCCTGCCAGGTCTCTTCACAGTAGTGATAGGCCCTCTTCAATGAAAGCCTATCCCTCAATTACACTGGCAATAAAAACAGGGCAAGTCCAAGCATATAAATATCCACTCCTCACACCGAGAAAGGACAGAATTACTTACCCAAGAAATATGTGTGGCTGTTCAGATTAACTTTATGTATGGCAAGTATTTGTTTTTGAGCTTTAATGGGTCCTTGTGAATTTGGTTATATTGGCATCAATGTAATAAAGGATATAATGGAACTGACCAATTGGAAACTCAGTAGAAGCAGTTATCCCTAGACTCATAAATAGATGGTGAATGATGGAGACTGCGATCCCAAATGCGATATATGGTTGCATGCTCAGAAAATGAACTTTAAACTTAACGAATAGTTTGATGCTTTTTCTTAAAGAACCACAAGTTGAAAAAACTAAATATTTTTAAAATGCCTTGGTATGCCTTCCCAAAGAAATCTCTCTGTCAGAAAGGACACTGGAGCTGCAGCAATTTAAACATATGGTGTCTGGAAGGAGTAATTCACTAACATTGATCCCTGAGCCAAAGGAAAACCACTTGGACATTGACCAAATATTCTTGAGTGTTTCCTTTGGGCAACACTATTTATTTCAGAGGAGAGTTGGGCAGCAGTTGTCCTGACCTTCAGTCTCAAAGTGATACTATCACAAGACACGCCTTTCCTTTTACACTTAGCCTCAGCTGTGCTCTCATTTAACTGCCTTAATTCAAGACCTGAAAGATGCTCATCACAGCAGTGTCGATTTTAGAAAACACGTCTTAAAGTTGCTTTTGAAACACATCTTTGATTTTATTTTCCTTTCCATAACCCTGAAATCTAACTACTGTACATAAACATTTTATGCTGAAAGGCAATATTCAGTGCCACTCAAACTAATGCGGTGCTATGTTAAAGTATATAGCAGCTTGAGGGTTATGAATACATTAAGCATCTGCAGCACATATGCAGACAAGGGTAACCAATCAGAAAAAAAAAACTAAAAATTGATGGACTAAATTTGTATAGTGATGCTCATATGGTGAGAGTTGTTTAGAGCTGACACTGTTAAACAATTTCCTTACCTTACTTAATTGCTTAAATCTTCATATTTGAACTACGGCAATTTGCGACATGTCATTTTACACAATTATGACACATCACCCCTCTGTGTTCCTCTCATCTTATACAATGCAATTCAAACTGTGCCAAGTGTTTGTGTATTAACCTTCGATAGCATGACTAAATGGTACAGTAAATGAAATGTATTTAAAGCAGGACTATCTTCAGAGGATGTCAATATAGTGCAAGAGTATGAAGATGAAATAAACTTTTACTATGTAAACTTAAGCACTTGAAATTATATTATTAAAAGAATTTCTTCTAAATGTCAAGAGGATTTTATGTGTATCAAGTGCACTTACTGATGGTTGACACTGATTTAATCAGCAGAATTTTTCACAAAGGTTGAACAAGTGGATGTGGCAAAATGTTCACACTCAAAACACAACCTGGCTGTCGTTTCTGTTGATCAAATCAATCCAGTTTTTCTTTTTAAAATATGATACTGTTCTCTGCGTTTGAAGAAACACTCCATTACACGATTTTTCATCAAATAAAACATCAAAAACATTTTTATCAAGTTATTTCAGAATCATTGAAAAGTCTTTTAGTGTAAGACAGCTACTAAAAGGTCTTGTAGCACAATTAGTTAGGATCATTAGTTAAGGCATCTACCATTATGGGAAAACGTACACACCATCAGTTCTAAGATTTTACATATCAGGACATTAAATATTTTTCTAGTTCTCACCATGTCTTAAAATTAAGTAAATGTAATCTGAAATATAAATTTCACAGTATTATTGTGTATTTAATGAAAACTAAGTTAAACTGTAGAAGAAAGTACATCCCAAGAATCAATAGCTTTTAGCATCAATAAGTTAAATTAAAGCAATCTCTCTCTCTCTCTCTCTGTGTCTTTTTTTTTGCAGACGTGAAGTAATTTGACCCAATTTCTTTTAAAAACATTACCTGGGGTTTGGAGACATTTATTTATGTGCAGCTATTTTTTGACTGATCCACTGAAACACCTTGGAGTCTTTTTTTCAGTCATTCTGTCAATTTGATTCTCAGCACCTGGCTGCTACTTTCCCCTTGAATTTCTATGGAAGCTCTATGGCTGCAAGTTTTTGCACATCTCCTCGTCAGTTTAGTTTTTGTCTTATCTTATGTGTTTTGAGACCTGATAAGGACCAGATTACTTTCATCATGTCCTGATATGTGAGGCCTTACAATTAATTAAGTGTTCTCTCTTTTTACCATGACCCATCATATTCATTTTTTAAACTTTATAAATGCTTTTGGCTCAGTTGTCAGTCTAAATGTGTGTGTTTGTGTGTTATGTCACCCGAACGTTGTTGTGGTTAACCTATAACATTATAACTAAAATGTAACCAGTCTTCATAAATATGCTAGATCAGTTGATTTGCTCTATAGAGAAATAAATCCATTTACTTGATCCATCCCTCACATTATATTCTTTGTCTAGTTTCAGTTTCCATTGTGTGTGTTGTTTTTGCAGTTAAAACACAGCTACTTAATCACAGTTTGGTGATGAGTATTTGAGCTTGTGATTGGGAGGATACCAGAGTGGAGACAGTTAATGGGGCAGAAAGCAGCCCTATCACGACTCAGAAACAGACAAGGATTGGCACTTGCCATTGATTTCTTTTCCAAATTACTTTCAGGTTTTCTCAATGGTCTGTAGTGAAGTGTAAGGCTAACCAGATTTGTTATTGTCCCCACTATTAATTTAACAAAAACAAACAAACAAAAAAACCCATCCCAGAACAACCGAGACCATTTAGGTTTTTTTTGTTCATTTGCATTTTTTCACTGTTGATTTACATCCATTTATAAATTTGAGTTTCTTTGTTATCTCTCTGGTGTTTCTTGTGTGTTATTCTAGTCATTTGGTGTCACTTCAAAGACACCCTGGACCTTTGGTCCCTTTGGCCTTTAACCAGTAGCCAGTCATTAGTTCATCTTTGAAGTGAAATGTTCTACCAACTATAAATTTTCTCAGAGATATGGGCCTTAGTTGGTAAATTCAGGTATCTTACTGTACTTCTGTACTGCACTGCTTTCAATACTAACACCTTTTGTGAGTAAATACAGCATGCTATTCCTACAGATACTTCATGGCATACCAAAGAAATCATTATAAGTGATGCCAAGGAGTTGGAAGACCTTTCTCTTGGCAGACTGTTAGACTCCATCTCTGCCACATGCTGGGTGTCTTTTTGAGATCTTAATAGCCCAATTATCACAGCTCTGGAACAGATCAATGGAGACCTGCCAGCCAGGGCTCCCTTCACAATGGGGGATGGGAAAGGTGTGACAAGACGTACGAAGACCCTTTGAAGAAGGTGACAGGTGCAGTCACTTCGCCAGAAGTCCCTCTTTCTCCAAAAAGCAAAGCGGTGACAGCAAGCCATTTATACATGAGACACAATGGATGTATAACATGCAGTAAATTTAGTATGCTACTGTTATATGGCAGTATGCAGCTGTGTTTCTTGCTGTCAGTGGGGAAGTCTTGAGTAGGGTTTACAGTATAAAAACCCAATGGCAAGTTGTGTGGCATTGTGCATTTTCCTAATTTACGTAGGCTACACATTTAGATTCTTATATGTGGTAGTATCAACAGAGAGGCCCCTGGTCAGTTCTAAATAAATCCTTCAGCCAGAGTCATAAGGAACAACAAATTCAACAACGTGGAAGAAACCCTGAAACATATGGTGTGAGCCCCATCTCTCAACGAAGGTAAACAACAATCTACCTAACATGAGCTTTTCTAAACTGCAATATATGGAAGTGTATATATATATATACCTTGTGCAATACTTTTTGTAAATAGTCAACAGTGCAATAGACCTCAATACTTGAAATGTGCAATTCACTTGTATTTTTTATTCCTATTTATTCTATTTATCCCCTTCATATATTTTATTTATATTGTCTCTGTATTTATATATATGTGTGTGTGTGTGTGTGTGTGTGTGTGTGTGTGTGTGTGTGTGTGTGTATATATAATATTCTGTAACTCTGTAACTTCTGTTGGTGCTGTGCTTTTTTGGAAATCGAATTTCCCAGAGGAACCCACCCGAGGGATTAATAAAGTTCTATCTAATCTATCTAATCTAATCTAATCTAATATCTCAATGTGTGGCTGCATACAAAATTGGATTTTCCTTCTTGGTTTACTGCATTTTGTATTAATTACTCTTTGTATACAGAGAGTAATTGATTTGTGTGTGAGAACATGCTTCATTCATTCACAATACCAGGAATGGACCATTAAATCCATATAAAACCACTCGGGTCCCAATATGCCCAAATATCAAAGTGAAATTAAAAATGCATCCCATGAAAGAGTTTGGGTCTTAGGAGGTTAAAGAAGTTCAGTTGCTTTCTTGCCAAGCTTCTTAGATTTTACATTTATGGGTTTGTCTCAAAAACTGTTAGATAAAATTACAACACGAGTTCAGTCTTTGCAGTCCCACATCCTCATGGTCAAATGCTTACATTTTGTCAGGGCCATAATTTCCAGGGGGGGGGACCCAACCAATATAACCCCCACAATAAAATTATGAATTACCTTGCATAAATAGGTTGTTGATTAAACATGCAACTATTTTGCAGGTAATACCTGAAATGAGTAAAGAAAATCATCTGGAAATTTACCCAAATGTATTTATTTATTTATTTAGACAGAGATCTAGACCCCCCCAATGTTCAGCATAAAGTTACGTCGATGCATTTTGTGAAAGAGACTTGCATGTCCTTCGAATTACATGTTGTGCAAGATAATGCCAATATGTCCTGTGCCCCATTCCATTATCTAAGACCAGAGTCTCTATTGTATAGAGTGTACATCTAATCTAATGATGCAGTTAGTCATATCAGATGGGACTGCAAAGTTGGTCCTTGATATATCCATCTAGTGTAAAAAACAAAGCAAGCTGTGGAAGTTATGAAAGATGTACTAGTCTGTAGTCTGCCATAACCCTAACTAATAATTTGATAGCATTAGGACTGCTCAAATCTAATACTGTGTTTTTATTAAGACAAAAATGTGGTGAAATCGAATCCCAGCATTATCAGACCACAAATGTTGTCTATATGCTCGCATCTTCTTCACTTTTACTTTTTGTGACTGAAGTTCTTTTATAAGCTTGTTGAAATTCACATTAGATATGTGCTAAAGAGACAGATCATAGATATTTTTTAGATCAGATTCACTAACGTCAGCCTTTACACAATTATTTATTGTTTTTTTTGTTTGGCCTATTTTTTGTTAAAGAAAACGATGAAAAAGAAGAGAACTTAAAATGAGCCACCTGTTTAATGTCTGGCATTGCATTTTTGATAAATGCAAAAGCTAAAAGTGAGCAGCAATAACTGTTCACTCAAGCAGCCTAATCTATCTTATCCTACTTTGTTTCAATCTGATTAGAGGTTGTTTAGCTCATAATGCACACATGCAAATTACCCAAGTGTATCTTTGTTCTTTGCTCATACACTGTACAAGTGGTGCACTGCTTCACACGCAGTCACGCAGTTAGCACTAGCCCAAGGCTCTAGATGTGCTCTGCACTTAGCATTGGGAAATCAATGCTCATTGTGCATCTTATACCTGAGTACAGGGGAGCCACTCAGAGCTGTAAATTGCTGCTTTACTGGAGCTGTGATCTCACACAGTGAGGACCTCTACCACCATTTTCTCTCACATTCGGCTTCAGTTCATTAGCAACAGAGGGAGGTCATCATAACCTAGGACTCTCATGAGTGGCATTAGCTAGTATTCATATGGTTAAGAATCTGCTCTGGCTGATAGTATTATTGGACGGGCAGAAAAAACTTATCCAGCTGTAATTATAATCTACCAGCTTTGCTTTTGTTTTATGCGAGTGCAGTTCAATGAAAAAAGAAAAAAAATTCTGTCCCTACTATCCCGAGGGATTATTCATCACCATTAAAACTGAGCTCTTCAGCACTTTATTTGTTTCTTCTAACTGAAAGACCTGCTGACTAATGAAAGCTGTCATCGCTGCTCGTGAATGCCATCGTGATTCCAAACCACTTGAGACCAAGTTTTACCCATTTTTCTTTACTTGTGCATATTGTAAGTTGAAACAGTCACAGAGGCAGCCTGGCACAAGGTTTAACAGCAACACTTTGAAAAATAAAGACTAAATGTATATAGGATGTGTCATTTTTCAAGCTGCACCAGTAACCTCCAGTAGACGTAAACACGTCCAAAAGAAAATTCTACCAATTTCACATTTAGTAGAGTAACAATGTCAGACTTGATCTTGGACAGCTAACAAAAAACGGGGAAGAGGATCAAACTTAAAGCAGCAGAACTAGAAAGAGCCTACTAGCAGTTTTTTGTGTCAAAACCTGACACATAGAACAACATGTCTAGATCACTGACGGTTTGATTGGAGACTACAGTGTTTTATGCTAGGAGAGAGGTAGCTTTTTGAATGTCAAAAGAAGAGATGGTGAGCAGGCTACAGAGGTTCCGTAACTTTCCCCCCGTCGTTATTTTTATCTAGCTCTACATTCAGATTTTTTTTTTTCCAAGGAGACTTCAGTTCCAATTATGACTCACATGACAGGGCAAAAATCAGACTTTGAACAGCTCCTTCTGCAGCCACAAATTGCTTTATACACTGTATTTCACATATGTTCTCCTTTAAGATCTGCAATTAGACTTGATGTGTGAAATCTGTCATTCTCTAAGGCTTAATGATCGTAATTCTGCCTGGTGTTGGTTTGTAGAATTTGAAGTGGTAATTAAAGCTGCAGTATTTCTTCATACTTCTCTAGGAGTAATGCTCCATGTACACTAAGAAGCTTTGCAGCCATTTCATTAGCTGAACATCTTTAGGTGCCATCATAGCTACAATGAACACATTGTGCAGCAAACAAGTTTTGCCCTCGGGCTTGTCAGAGAGAGAAGGATGTAACTGAGTCAAAACTCTGTAAAATCTTACCCTTCTCAGCAAATGCAGAATATTGCAGCTCTCTGGAGGATCAGACATCACCCGTACAAATGCTGATTATAACAACTGGAATTGGATTCTGAGCAAAGCATCAATCTGACTTAGCTTTATGTAGCGCTCATTCTCCCCAAACCTCCACCGGAGACCCAACAGGGTTATAACTTGAATCTCCAGATTACTACCTACAGTTTCCCGATTCTCCCTAAATGGAAGGATGCTGAAAATTAAAACATAATAAAAAATATTATTCATGATTATGTTCAGAAGTTACAGCATCTACTAACACCCACAGTGACAGTTTGCAATGCCTTGTGGGCCCTAAATGGGTCAAGAGTGAGGAAAGGAGGGCTAAAAAGGAATAAAAGGCATTTCTAAATGTTGCCTGTCCTCAATGCTAATTTGGCCTTTGTGGCACAAGAAAACAATGGGGTGAAAATAATTTAACTGGCTGTCTTCAGCCAGAGGAGATGAGAAATAATGAGCAAATAGCAACAATAAAAGTAGAATAATACCAGGATTAGCAGTGGCCTCACAGGCTTCTGTCCAGCTTGGTTTATTATTTACAAGTTGTGTGCTCTGAGGCCTGCAGCTGCAGATAATAATATTGTCTTCGGTAGCAAAAGCAATAAGGGTAAACAAAAAACGTCAGGCACACCCCACATCACTCTCCCACTCCCTAGTGAAATTTGTGAAGGAAGGAGGAGAGGATCATGGGTAGTCATTAGTGAGCTGGAGGTGATGCTTTTTATTGTTTATTGCTAATTCATCTAGTTTGAGAAAAAGATGCATCCTGGTGTGATGCTTGGTTGCAGAAATTTAAGTGTAACTTCCTTGAATAATTTGGAGGAAGCAGAAATTTGTCTTTGCATAAATGACTTGAGAATGAAGCTCTTTCTGTTACAACTTGCATTTAAGCTTTTTCAGAAATGTTATGCAGTCGGGGAAGATTGAAAGTACTTGGAAATATCTGAACAATAGATGTTTCATAGCTATTAAAACAAAAAAGCCTTTGCATTCGCTTCAAAATGTTGGATACATGGAATGGCTTGTGAAACTGAAGGTTTGATAGTGTACATATTGTTCATCAGTGCTTTGGACCCATCAATCAGATGTCTGCTTTGTTCTTTGGACTAATGTACTAACACATATTCCCAAGACAATGGTCTGAAAGTTAAAAAAAAAAAAGACCCAGAAGGGTGGGAGATAAGCTCTTTCAGTATTTTAGAACACAACAGTGCTTCAAAAGCAGGTCATACATAGATCTTTGGCTCAGTGTGTTGCATTGATTTCTGTTCCCTTAAGATTGTTTTCAGCTCCATGGTGAAGTCTGGTACCTTCGGTCTCGAGAAGAACTCGAGTGTTGTGATTAGTTACTCGCAGCGCATGCAGCTGCTCCTCTTCTTTGACTGAACCCACTTTAAAATCCCTTTGTGTTAGAATCTTTCTCTTCACGAGAAGTTCATTTACTGGCCAGTACTCAGGGGTCACATAGGCCCTGCTGGCTGCCGAGGGGATTGCTGCAGGGCTGGGGGAATGGGGAAAGAGCACACTCAAAGCGGGGGTAGCTCATGGGCTTTCACACCTCTGCAGCAAGTAAAATTAGATATACAATGACCCCTTTCTTTCTGATTCTGTTGACTGTTAGAGGCTTCTTTCAAAACAACAGCGAAATGTACTAGTAGCATTTTACTTGCTAGTATATCTTACGTTACAATTCTCCATATTTTTCTAGAAATGTACAGTAAACATGCATTCATTAAACTGCATGAAGTCAGTAACAAAGTAGAACTTGGCTAATGTTTTTAAGAACTTGTGTTGGTTTTCCCTACAGGATAGCAGGTTAATAAATGCATCAGGTAAGCACGGTTCAAATAAATACACATCTTTTGTTTCCAAGCAGAGATTCATTTGTAATTTCACAGCATGAACCCAAACAAAACAACCCACCAAAAATGCAATGAAGAAAGCATATATTCAGAAAAATAAAATAACTAGTTTTATACATGCTTTTAGTTTTGCCTCCGACTGTGTAATTTAAGGTTAAAATGCGCATGCTGATATTGTAATTTTGCTTGCTCCCAGGAAGCTGTACAAGCCAAGACTTGCTTTTATTTACTAATTGAAAGGTAAGTACATTTAAAAAGAAGTGAGGACTGGAAAAGAAACTTCTGTGAACTTAATATGTTTTCCACATATATACATACAAATCATAACTGTTTTACCCTTAAGGTTTGTGCTTGATACAAGTGTCTAAAACCAACTGAACAAATAACTGAGAGGAAATAAAGGACAAAATTGACACTTAGTTAATTATAAAAATCTGTACTGTGAAAATAACATGAAATGCTATTTTTCCTCAAATACTGAAGAGGTAGCTCAAACTGTAATTGTGACAGGCAACTTAAAATCTAAACTAGGGAACGTGCAGAGCACTACCTATGCCAGAAGAAGGCAAACACAGAACTTGTGGATTGGACAGAAGCCAAAATAAATTCTCTTCTGGGATTTGGAAGAAGGCTTGATGAAAATGAGAAACCTAGCAGAACCAGGGAATTTATCAGAACACGTGTTGCAGCATGTAAGAAACTAGTATCGTCTTAGAACAGCCTATGCAGAGAGGTTGTTCGTGTCTATGCACACCAATTTGATGTTATTTGCAATTAACTGTGGCTTTGTCTGTCTTAAAGATGTTATTTGAGAAACAAATCTGATTCATGTGCTGTCTAAACAATGCCTTATATATGTGAATTTGAAAGTTGTTAAGGACAGTTGGGCACTTAAATATCTAAAATCAGGGAGGGGAGTTTTATACAGCCCTGCATTTCTAGACATCACAAGGTATGCATTTATGTGGGATCTCTGGAAAAGTTTTTTTTAAGATCCCTTCTTATTTCTTGCTGCTGGTTTGACAACACACTTAAAACACCACTTTGAGTTTTACTAAATTACACTCAGTTAACTAGAAAACAAATTCTCCAATCAAACCACTCCCTTCATTGTCCGGTGTAAGATGTAAACATCGGGAATCTTTCATATTCCGCCATCTAGTCCAAAAACTTTAAATAATATGTTCAGTGCATTGTATGGCTTAGAGAACGTTAACATCAAGACCAGAAGCAGATTGCTGTTTTCTGACAAAGCTGATTAAATAATAGTGATTTTTCTTTTTGACACTGTTGCTGAGATGCAGTAACAAAGAGCGTAGCAAAAACCATTACACATGTTACAGGGCCAGCAATATTTCACATTTAGTGGACAATGACTTTGATAAAGCACGTTGTACATAGATTCCTCAGATATACATTAAGCATGGTCTTACATCATCTTGGGACTTTATATAATCCTATCTTCTCACAGCTCTTCTCTGAACAACTGTATGAAAATACTTTTTGGTGTGTGCGTTTTATTTTAATCAGGCATTTCACAATTCCCATATTTGATTCAGGAAGTCTCAAATGAAAGGAGTGTTTCTTATCCCTCATCACAACTGACAGACAAAGTAAAAATGCATCTCACTGAGGCAATCCACTCTTGACTGGCTATGGCTCCCATGAGAGAGCATTCTCCCCACAACAATGAGCTACTTAGACTGCCAGAGGACACAATGCTTGTGCAAAGAATAGAGATAAAAAGACAAGTTAGATGTGGGGAGAATAGATGAGGACAGGGAGGAGGAAAAGGAGGTTATGAATTTAACATAGAACAGCTGTGAGACATATTGCACTGGCTTCAATGAGATTTACAGCATTCAAATGCTGAATGAAAATGTACATGATATTACGTCATGAAATTAAGCTACAGTTAAACTGATAATTAATGGTATGTCAGCATAAAGTCCAACAAACTCATACAGTCACATGCACAAGAACGTTTTCACAAGCCTGTGCAGGCCTGTGCAAAACTGTGATTCAATAATTTGATTGATTGATTGATTGGTAATTTATTTCAACATGTGAACAATATACAAGTACATTTAGAAAAGAAATAAGAGAGAAAAAAAATACTATACAAATTACATACAAAAAAACATTCTGATTAATTTACATGTTGAAAGGGAGTGGGAAGAAGTATACACTTATTTAATCCCACCCCTGTCCCATAAATTATCAGTGAATATTTAGTCAGCTTCCTTACTGATATAATTTGTAATAAAAATAGTGAACAGATTTCTGATATACTATATACTATAATATCACATCATGAATTTTTTGTTTGTTTGTTTTTAAATAGAGACATTCACTTAATTTAAATATTTTCCTTTTCTTTATAGATCGAGAAGATCATATTTTTATAACTCTTTTTGAACAGTTTTATGTTTGGACATTGCTTTAATTCCATATTCAGTTTGTTCCATAGTTTCACTCCTTGAACAGAAACACAAAAGCCTTTTCTTGTAGTACGTATCTTCATTGTTTTGAAGTTACAAAAACCCCTTAAATTATAACTTCCTTCTTTCAAAAAAAAAAACATACTCTGAATATTACCTGGCAGTTCTTTATTTTTTGCTTTGAATAGAATTTGTGCTGTTTGGAATTTCACTATATCGTCAATTTTCAATATTTCAGACTGCAAAAATAGTGAGTTTGTATGTTCCCTATAACCTGCATTGTGGATGATTCGAATTGCTTTCTTTTGAAGAGTAAAAAGTGAATGTAATGTGGTTTTATAGTTATTGCCCCAGACCTCTGCACAATAGCTTAAGTATGGTGAAACCAGTGAACAGTAGAGAATATGAAGTGATGTTCTGTCGAATACCTGTTTTGCCTTGTTTAGTACTGCAATGCTTCGTGATACTTTGGAATGAATATATCTTACGTGAGCTCTCCAGTTAAGTTTTTCATCTATTATTACCCCCAGAAATTTATTTTCACTGACTCTTTCAATATCAACACCATTTATTTGAATCTTTGCATTTGTATTTAAACTACTATTTCCAAATAACATCAGTTTAGATTTATTCAAATTTAATGATAATTTGTTTTTATCAAGCCAGAACTTCACTTTACTTATTTCATTAGTCATATCCTCCAATAAATTCTGCAGATCATCACCAGAGCAAAAAATGTTTGTATCGTCAGCAAAGAGAACCATTTTTAATACTTTGGACACTTTACAGATGTCGTTAATGTACAAGTTGAAGAATTTTGGACCCAAAACTGACCCTTGGGGTACACCACAAGCAATGTCCATACATAAGGAGCAACCACCATTTATTTTCACAAACTGCTTTCTGTCACTTAAATAACTCCGGACCCAATCTAAAACTACCCCTCTGACACCATAACGTTCTAGTTTTCTTATTAATATATCATGATCTATTTGTAGAATCACCTTTAGCAACAATGACAAAGTAATCCTCTTCTGTACAACCATCACTCCACATCACTGTGGAAGACTTTTGGCTTTCTCTTTTTTTCCTAGGCATACTCTGTTTACTCTTTTTGTTTTAGTTTATTGATATTTGCGAGCATTTGTTTATCCACAGCTCTTTTAAGGTCCCACCTCAGATCACAGTTGGGTTTAGATCTTTACAACACCACAAGTCTTTTCTTTTGGCCCAGAAAAACTTTCTGCTGTAGTTTAACTGATGTCCTTAGGACAGGGGTGTCCAACTCCATGCCTCAAGGGCCAATGTCCTGCAGGTTTTAGATATCACCCTGGGTCACCACACGTGAATCTAATGATTAGTTCATTACCAACCTCTGGAGAACTTCAAGACATGTCGAGAAGGTAATTTAGTCATTTAAATCCGCTGTGTTGGATCAAGGACACATTTAAAAACTGTAGGACAACACCCCTTGATGCCTGGAGTTAGACAACCCCGGCTTAGGATCATTGTCGTGTTGCATGACCCACATTCTGCTACAATTAAAATTTTTATACAGATGGATTCACATTTGACTCTGGAATGTTTTGGCATAAAGAAGAGTTCAAGTAGTGACTGCAACATACCTACTGTAGGTCACGCTTATGCAAAAATCACCCCTCCACCACAGTTCTTGATAGCTGGTATTTGTGCTGGTGTAATGTGTTTGGCTATAATGCATATTGCTTCACTTCGCTAAAATCAAACTCCACCTATTTCATTGAGGTCACCTCAGTCCAGTGTTTACTGTCCCAGAAATCTAGTATTTTTTTTCTAAACCATGTTGCCATGGTCTTTCTACAGAGACGGGGTTTTGTCCTCACAATCCTTTCTTACTTCAAATTCTACTGCCATCCTCTAACATTTAACATGCTAACTGAGATGCAGCTCCTAGGATTGTGGCAGTTTCTCTGAATATTGCATGGTCTGACCTTAGGTTGAATTTGCTGTGACGTCCACCTCTGGAAAGATTGTAACATTGTGTTAACATGCATCTGAATGCTCCAGACCATCAAGCTGTCAAAACTTCTGCTTCAAAGGTGATCACACTTTCTGATGATCTCTTGATCAAGAACATTTGATTAGCAGCACCTGGCTGCTGCTTACTTTCTTAATTCTTACTGAAAAAGAATGAGTGAGTAAAGGTGTGCTTACTTCATGGGGCTGCAAAGAGTCCTGTGAAAACTCTTTTTTTAAGACTGCACAGCTTTAAAAGTTTCAAAACAAGAAGTTTAATGGGGTGTTATTGTCTAATTTTGTCAATCAAAAAGCAGTTGAGACCAATTATCATAACCTTTTACAACATAGGCTCCAAACACATTTAACAATATGTTTTAAAAGGAAGTATACAATGGTTTAAACTGACTACATCCATTTTTTCTAGAAGGACTCCGTATATTTAAATTGAGCTAAATAAAATCGATCCTAATGAAATGTTCATACAGGCAAAAGAAAACCAACAGTCTGCTTTTGTGAGGACTCAGTATGATCTGAAAAAATATGAATCACGGTTTTTAATACTTATACAAAACATATACAAAACAATGGAAAAAAAATTTACATGCCAAGTAATTTTATTATTTGGTTTTAATTTTCATTTTATTATTTCATCAGCTAAGATCTGTTTTTGGAAATAGAGTGTTCACAAATAATTTTAAATTACAGATGGTCATGTTTGTAGTATTTTGGGTTTCTGTCACATTTACTGTTAGGTTTGAGTTACAACAAATGAAAGGGAAAAAAAAAAAAAAAAAAAAATATATATATATATATATATATATATATATATATATATATATATATATATAAGGTTAATTGTAAAAATGGTTGCGTTAATACTGTCTGAGAAGTGATTACTGAGCTAGGCAGAGTGTACAGCCAAGCAAGTGTAAATGCCACAGCAAGATGCTGAACTAGAGATAATCAGAAGGTGGTGAGCACACAAAGAAAATCAGAGGTGCAGAGAGAAGTAGGTTAACACTTGTGAAAACAAAACACCAGAGGAACTCAGTGGAGAGCTGGCCCAACGTGACCACGGTGCTAATGATAGAATGATCTGGTATAGACAGGGTTCCATATCTGGGATAGATATACTCTTTATGATTAGATGTTGCAGAACAGGTTTGCCAGCAGAGAAATGTAGACATGATATATACAGGTTGGCTGACACACACACAGACACACACAGTGGAGTAACAGTGGAGGTGTGGGCAGTCAACAGTATGGTGTCTGTCTATACTGAAACCAACAACAATGCTAAACATGGTCGACACTTCATGTAAAGATCAATTTATCAAAATACTCAAGAGGGCAACAGTTGAAGCATTTCCTAAACTTTGACGGTGCTTCGTTTCTTCTAAATCCATTAAAATTATGACCAACTTTAGTAATTTCAAGCTTACTGTGATGACATCAGTCATATGGATGTGTGTGAATGAATCAATAAATTAGATGTAACAGCAAGATGCTAAACCTTATTATTAAATGTGCTTCTCCACTGAGCAGCACAAGTGAATTCTTTTTGCTTGTCTGAACTGAAGATCTATGGTGACCTTGTGAAGGACTATGGAAGCACAGAAAATTAATGAATTCATTCATTTCTTGCGCGGTAGGTTGAATCAGCATTTTTTTTCTCTCCCACATAATATGAACATATTTAAATGTTTAATCTCTGTACATATTACATTTTATTGCCTACTCCTTGGACAATACATCAGTGGCCAGCAGTGAGGGTTATCTCCTCAGGCTGGTCTCTGGACCCTCTCATCTACCCCACACTATTTTAGTGGGTCCATTAAAGAACTTCAATTACAGAGTCATTTCAATGACCTTGACATAGTGAGGTAAAAATCAATAGATGCCCCCCATTTTTTCCAACCTATGCAGGTCACTCTTGGAGTAAACCCAGCTCCAAGTCTTTGTTTTACAAAGGATTGCTGAGCTTTATCTTCTCGCTGACAAAAATACATGCCCGTAAAAGTTGAACAGATTTATTTAATCTCCTTCTTGATAATTTGATCCATACATCAACCCTTCTGGGCCCCAGTGCACTGTGTAACACAGACATATTGACAAATAAAAGGGTATTGTCACCTGCACATTAAGGAGTTGCTTTGATATTGCCTTGCTCAAAGCAATGGCTTAGTGTTGTTGCAATATAGCCACTTTTCTGTAATTTTGAAGGAGAATCACTCATTGATCATAAATAGGGTTATTGGATTTTTACTGAAAAAAAAACCTGACACAAACAATCCATTCAAAACATTTCTCACTGTGTGGGCAGAAGTTCTCAACTCTTGTGTAAATTGGCCCATCTGAGTTTAAGTTACAACAGAATACAACACCATGGAAACAAGCACCATACAGAGCAGCCACTCATCATCACAACAGTAACAATCCAAAAACATCTGTGTGCCAAACTAAACTGCCTTCATTAAAAAATAAATACATTTAAAAAAGAGACTTGGCTTTATTTAACGGAACCAGTTTCTTCTCACAGGCTAATGTCTGCCAATTTTAGGAGACTGGCATTTTCAGACTTATTATTACAGTCATTACAGACTCCCTGGACAAACTAACAATGTGAAAAAACTGCCAGAATGCTGTCCAATGTTCCTGGTGAATTAACCCCCAAGGACTCATTACAGCTTTGTGGATTTGTTCCTATTTTTCATTTTGAGACGGTCCACATTTAAACCCCCCCCCAAAAAAGCAGCTTGCTTAACATGAACTTTGTGACCCATGTTTCCCCATATTGTATGTCACCTTTCGTCACCTCTTGCAATTGTGCAAATAATGACTATCCTATGAGGGAAAAGTGGGAGGATATCACTAAAAGATTACCCAGCCAACATTTATATGTGGGGCCCATATGGTTTGGAAATGGGCTGAAAAATGGGCCCCATATAGGATTGTCCGCGGGTTCCGTAATGGCCCCATATTAAATGCCCATATAGGTGTTATGTTAGGAAAATCTGGGAACTAAATGGGCCCCAACTGGGAAAAGTACACAGAAACCCACCTGGGCCCCATCTTTCAAGTTTTTGTGGGTACCATGTAGGCACCACATAGGCTAAAAAAGTGGGTTTTAAGTGGGATTGTCCGCAGGTTCCATAATGGCCCCATTTTATAAGCCCATCTCGGTGTTATATTGGTAAAATCTGGGAACTAAATGTGCCCCAACTGGGAAAAGTACACAGAAACCCACCTGGGCCCCATCTTTCAAGTTTTTTGTGGGTACCATGTGGGCACCACATAGGCTAAAAAGTGGGTTTTAAGTGGGATTGTCCGCGGGTTCCATAATGGCCCCATTTAATAAGCCCATCTCGGTATTATATTGGTAAAATCTGGGAACTAGATGGACCCCAACTGGGCAAAGTACACAGAAACCCACCTAGGCCCCATCTTTCAAGTTTTTGTGGGTACCATGTGGGCACCACATAGGCTAAAAAGTGGGTTTTAAGTGGGATTGTCCGCGGGTTCCATAATGGCCCCATTTTATAAGCCCATCTCGGTGTTATATTGGTATAATCTGGGAACTAAATGGACCCCAACTGGGCAAAGTACAAAGAAACCCACCCAGGCCCCACCTTTCAAGTTGTTTTGTGGGTACCATGTGAGTACCACATAGGCTAAAAAGTGGGTTTTAAGTGGGATTGTCCGCGGGTTCCATAATGGCCCCATTTAATAAGCCCATCTCGGTATTATATTGGTAAAATCTGGGAACTAGATGGACCCCAACTGGGCAAAGTACACAGAAACCCACCTAGGCCCCATCTTTCAAGTTTTTGTGGGTACCATGTGGGCACCACATAGGCTAAAAAGTGGGTTTTAAGTGGGATTGTCCGCGGGTTCCATAATGGCCCCATTTTATAAGCCCATCTCGGTGTTATATTGGTATAATCTGGGAACTAAATGGACCCCAACTGGGCAAAGTACAAAGAAACCCACCCAGGCCCCACCTTTCAAGTTGTTTTGTGGGTACCATGTGAGTACCACATAGGCTAAAAAGTGGGTTTTAAGTGGGATTGTCCGCGGGTTCCATAATGACCCCATTTTATAAGCCCATCTCGGTGTTATATAGGTAAAATCTGGGAACTAAATGGACCCCAACTGGGCAAAGTACACAGAAACCCACCTAGGCCCCATTTTTCAAGTTCTTAGTGGGTACAACATGAGGAAAACATGAGCTAAAAAGTTGGAATGGCATTAGCAGTGGGTTCTGTATTTGCATCTTATTTCTAGTTTGAATTGCCTAAGTTCTGGCACTGAGTGGGCCCCATGTAGTAAAACAGTCACAAAATCAATTTTTCAGACGGCTAATACGGGTTCTGTGACACAAAGACACCAAATATATTAAAGCTGACCGCAAACAAAATCTAGTTTGTAAATAAAACCATTTCAAAAATCACGAGGGTACACAAAACAACATTTTTCACATTTATTTTGTCCAACAACTGTGATTTTACGTAACTGTATTCCAAAGTGCGTAAACGTTTAAAAACTAGAAATGTCAAACTACAGCAAAATTCCTTAGATATTTGGAACTGTAGCAACATGGGGAAAAAGTCAGATGGAAAACTCAAAAGCTTATCTTGAATCAGCAGGGTTTGTTTTTTTACAGAGCCGTAAGTCTATTTTGTACCCTTGCAGCCCTCGGTCCTCCTCTGTCTTTAGCTCCACTGAACCACTTGGACAGAGCCTTCTCTGCTTCTTGCAAGTTGACTTTTGATGTTAAATAATTCTTCAGTGCCTCTGCAAATGAAGAAGAAGAAAAACGGGCAAGCCAAAGTAAAGTTAATCTTAGCTTACTTCATTTGGTGATGATTTTCAAAGAACAATGTTTATTTCACTTTATTGCCTCAAAAAATATATACAAATTGCATGATAACCAATCTCAGTTACACTTTCAAACACTTTATTAAAAAAGTTTAGTTTTCTAAAGTTCAAATGTCTCAAGTGAAACTAACTTACCATACACAACATTAAAAAGACGCAAATCTCTGAACTTTTTTTCCCCATGTCGGCCAAGCATGTTGTACTCCACAGCCAGCTCAGGTGATATGAGGAATTTCATCATCCTTCTTGTGGCATCGTCTACACTTGTTTCCCCTGTATCTGCTACCATGGCAACCTGAGGGGAACATACAAAAAGGACAGATTAGATACTGGCATCTGGTTAGGATGCCTCCCTGGTGAGGTGTTTTGGGCACGTCCCACCAGGAAGAGACCCAGAACACCCAGGACATGCTGGAGGGACTATGTTTTTCGGCTGGCCTGGGAATGCCTTGGGATTCCCCCGGAAGAGCTGGGCCAAGTGCCTGGAGAGAGCGAAGTCTGGGCCTCTCTACTTAGTACCGGATTGGGTCGAGGGGCAGCAGCCTAAGCTTAAGATAATGGACCGGAATGGAGGATAAATGGACACTTTACATATTACTTAATGTTTACTGTGTGGTGATAAAAAAAAAAATGGTAGTAAACACAAGCTAAACTAAAAAAATTAATTCCGCTTCCTTAACCCTTTATCCCCAATAATGTTACGCAGGATAACTGGTAGGTCTGGTAGGTTTTTTCCTCTACTGTATACTATATGAATGTAATCAAGGATTAATAACAGAAAGAAAAAAGAAATTGAAATTTTGCCATTTTTACTAAAGGCAATCAAAATGTACATGAATAAAATATTTAAATTAGTCAATTCAAATTAATAACTCTAAAACACTGAACAAAATTAAGTATTTGACCCTGTGGTTTATTTTCGGACATCTCTTTTCTTCTAAAAGTCCAGGCGTGTTGGGCCCCTGGCAGAGCTCAGGTTTGACGGGACAGGTTTGGAAAAACCTGTCGCTGGCGACTTTTTGGGGGCTAAAGGGTTAAAATAAATAGGAATTGGCCAAAATTTGTATAAACTATGAAATAGCAGAACAAAAGTAAAAAAAAAAATCTTTATCTGTTATCAGAATCAAATATTTGATTAGAATAAAAAATTTAACTTTCTGGAAGATTTCTCGTTACATCTGTCATAAAAGTAACAACATCTCAGAAAAGAAACATGATAGCAACAGAAAAATATGATAGCAGTGTGATGTGATGGTCCCTGGCCAGATTTTTACACATATTATAAGCCCTGTGACACAAAAACCACAGAACTCTGACACGCACAGACTGTTTTCCTTCGTGCTAATGAAGAAAAATGCTGGTCTGGTATGTAAAAGGGAATTTATTCTTCCAGGACCTGAAGCTCCTGGACTTCCCCCCACTTCCCCCCACATTTCTAGTTGTGACAGTGCACCTACAACAAAAAAAATCTGCTGTGATTTACATTTGTTGAAAGAGCAATTTTGTAAAATAGTCTATTTTTGTATGCACAGTTTACAAATCTGTCCTGTACAGCATGGACTGATTGCATGCTAAAAAGTTGTTGCTTAAAAATAAAACAATAAATTTTTAATTAATAACATCAGCAGAAAGCCTTGTTATTAATTAGATGTACAATTTCTATAGAATACGAAACAACTCAGTTCATTTTTGATCATATCAATACCAGCATATTACACAACTAGTGATGGGATTTTCGTCTTTTTTTAGAAAGCCGGCTCTTTCGGCTCCCAACCGGCTCTTCAGGTTGTTTTGTTGCTTTAATTAATTTATTATTAACAACAATATAAAATTATGAACAAAAGGAATTACTAATGTAAAAAAAGAAATGTGGTTTTATTTATATATGTTTATATATAAATATATATGGTGGCCCCTAGAGACAAAGCATGTACAAACTCCAAAACCCATTTCTAGCGTCAACTGAACTTCCAAAACAGAGCTATCTAGATCACTTAATTTACACAATTGAAATCATATGTGTATTTTTTGTGTATTTATACACAAGCACTCATATATATTCATAAAAAATTCCAAAAGCTGTTCATTTACCTGTTACTACCACACACCAAATCCGGTCGTTGGTACTTCCTGGCTTGTGTAGCCACTAGGTAACAAAATCTCAACACTGTGCCTAGCATCCTGGAGCACTTCTGTTGTGTTTTGTACGTGCTTTGGAGTTTGTACGTGCTATGGAGTTTTTACGTGTTTTGGGGTTTGTACGTGCTTTGTCTCTAGCAGCCACCGTAAATATACTTTTATTTATTCTCTCCACATAAAATGTAATAAATAAATCATATAATACAAAAAAAAACAACTATTTACATTTCAACTTTTAACTATTTAAATTTTCAGCTTTTTCCTTTTAAACAAATTTAAAGTGAAACAACACAAAACACTGCAAACCACAACACAATTAAATATAAATTATAATATGAAAACAAACAGAAGATGCACATTCTCTGTCATATGGGCCTGCATGAATAAACTTTCTGAATCCTTTATCATCCGCAATTGAAAATAGTTGTGGATGATTACTATACCTTTCTAATGTGACGTTGTTGTCCCTGGCTCTCTTTCTCTCTCTCTCCCTCCTGCTCTGTTACTGTGCTACTGCGTGTGTAACAACCGCCCCTCCCCCCTCTTCCCAGCGCAAAGCACAAGGCTCGCATGCGGAGTGAAGCGGAAAAAAAGTGCGAGAGAGAGGGTGAGAGAGAGAGAAAAAACACGCTTGTGTCGTTCACTTCAAAGAGCCGTTTCGTTTTGACCAACACATCACTAACAACCATGATGAAAAACGCTCATCTGCTTCCATCACCATCAGCTGATTAACATTGAGCTGCTGCAGTCAACACCATCAAACTAATTTACTGTTTAATGTTATGTTATTGAATGCTTTTATTTTTAAATCTTTACCAGCGCTTAAAGACTGTAGATGTTCACACCTGGTGTTAGAAAACCGAGCTCACTGCAGTATTTTTTTTTATAACAGGAAATTTAAATTTTTATTGGTTACCGTGTTTATTACCACTTTTATCAGTAATGTACTTCCTATAAAATATGGATTTGATAAGTTACCGGTTTATTGAAATCAGCTAGTGAACACATCGATCACTTTATTGAACTACACGCCTTACACTCTTGTGAGCTCTGGTTACTAACAGCAGGTGTGAATGTTTGGAGTCCAAAACGCAGATAAAGATTAGAATAACAAGGCAATGTAAAATCAGTTTAATGCAGTTGACAGTAGCAGCTCAGATGGAAATCAGCCAATTGTGAGGAGAGCAGAGGACCAAAACTGTCAGAGTTGTGGGTCAAGTGAAGAGAACACTGTTGGCATTATTGTTAGCATAAAAGATGAAAATTAAATAAATGTTAAATTTTAAAATAGATCATTGCCTCCTGTGCCTAAATAAATATATATACTTAATACCAATAAAAAAAAAGGATGCCCCAAAGACCATCACTTTTCAAAAATAATAATAATAATAATAATAATAAGTAATACAAATAATATGAAAGTTACTTACATGTCAAAGATGGTGCTTGTGATCTTGAAGAATCTAAACGTGATAAGGAAATGAAAGAAAGTGCATGAGAAAATACAAACATTTTTGTTTTTTCCCAGGATAATTCAATAAAAAAGATTCTCTTACTAATGCACAAAATGAACAGTGTAATTAAAAGTTTGAAAGGCACTGCATGTGTTTATATGATAAACTGACTAATTCAAGCAGCAAACACTAGCAGTGCAAAAATGTATCTAACTAGCTGACAGACTTTAAAGTCACAGGAAGATATATCAAAATGGTGACTTATCCCATATGGAAAAGATATATATAAATCTTATAAAGTTTGTATCTGTCTTGTGTGAAACTTGTATGAAAAGCATATAAGTGTGAAAACAGATATAAGATCCCTTGAAAAATTATATAATGAAACTTGTATGTTTTGGATATTTACTAAAACAATGTATGAAAGTAATGCGAAAGTGGCCACTTTCATGAGTAAATCATGTAAGCCTTATATGATTTACTCATGAAAGTGGCCACTTTCATGAGTAATCACATATAAGTTTTTACTATTTCTTTTCTGTATGGGATGCCAGAACAAATGACTTGACAGACATAAATCCTAAATTCCTTTAAGTAAAAAAGGAATTACTTTTTTATAAGTGGTCCCTAGTGGTTTTCAAATTATTACATGGCTTGTTAATTTTTTATTAAATTATTAAGAAGCCAGATGAGTTCAAAACATTTACAAATTACTATAAAGCACTATCCAAACTTCAAATCAAGTGGCAAAATCTCCAAATTAAAAGTACTCGCAAACTATAAAAATTTGATTATACTTAAAAATATGCAAAAACTAATTTAGTGGAATTTTTACCTGCTCAAGAATACATTGAACATGCAATATTTAATTGAAAAGAACAAAATTTGTGTACTTTTAGAAAGGATTATTAAATATTTGGGGATACTAGACATAAAGAGGGTCTCGTACATTTACGGGCATCTAATTTCCTGGATTTAATGGTTTAAAAGTTTAATAGGTCTTTGAAGTTGATAATAAAATTGAGTCCATTATTAGCAAAAAGAATTAAAAAAAAAGAGCAAAAAAATGCTTAATATATAATAATTGTTTTAAACTTAAGCTTTGTAATTGTAGCAGATTTCATTATGTCTGTAATTTTTTATTTAGCCCCACAGTAGTAAAAGCCATAAATGGGAGTTAGATTTATTACTAGTATTTTACACAGCATTCAGCTATAATAACATGTTCTGCATTTTCCTACTTCACCATCTGATCTGAACAGCTGCACTCTCTTAATTAATTAATGACCTAACATTTCTCAGTAACCAATAACTAGATGGAACAGCACAGTATCTAAGAGAGTGATCAGACAGTGTTTGAGCTAAAGACGCTGTGTGTTTCTTTTGGGGGCTTTTTACACACTGATCCACCACCGTTTTCCCATAGTACAATGCATATCTGGTAACATTACCGTATTCAGATCAGAAAACCGTTTCAGCTGCAGGCATCTACTCCTGTAATTTAAACAATCACCTTGCTACACTGCACATGAATATTACGTAACATGGTATGACTAGCTCATGTTCAGACATTTAAGATACTGTTCAGCCATTTTGTTTACTGGGTAGTGCATAATGGCCGAGTTAGCTGAGCAGGAATCCACTAAAGCCAAAAAAATAATATAAATTTTTTTAATTAATTACAAAAACCTTATAGGAAAACCCAAGAAACAGTTGCAGAAGCACAGAAAAAAACTGCCGTGTACGTTATAGTGTGTAAATTCAAAAACTGTATAGAGAGAATGGTGCAATGAAAACAGAATAAGATAAGATGAACTTTATTGAGTAGAATATAGGCAGTAAGAGTTTTTTAATTAACTTTAAATTATGTTTGCCAAAGACAATGCAGCAAATTAACCCAGTTCTACCTGCTAGCTAAAGATGTTATGCTTCTCCCCCTTATACCGTTTAGGACGACTATAGAAAGTTACTAAAATAACCATTGATGAAAACGTATCAAACTTTAAGTATTTACCTTTGTCATAGTTTTCGATTCTTTGGTATCCTTTTGTCCTCCACGTTCTTAAACACCAGGGAGAGAAAAGGCGCTACAGACGAAAGACCGCGAAGACTAGACGCTAGGCGGTGCAATCTGCTCCTCCCTCTTTTTAAACGAGCCAATAGGAGCTGCTCACATTAAAAACAACTTTATTTAAAAAGTCGTTTTACACCTGATACAAAAATTTTAAAAGTCAAACAATGCACAAGTTTAAAAGAACAATTTTATTTTTAAAAGTTTTTTAAGCATAGGGATGGTTAATATGTTTTAAAAAGTAATATATAATATTTATCAAAAAGTGTCACCCAAATCAACATCATAATAAAAATATAATTAATAAAAATATAATAATGATAAGAAGAAGAATAACAGTTTACCTAAAAGCTCTTCTAACATTAGACTGGTTTTGAAAAGTTTCAATAGTGTCAATACACCATAAGGACAAGGGAGTTTCACAGTTGAAGTGTGACTGCTTGAAAGACCCCATTCCCTCTCCTTTCCACTAGTTCAAAGAAAATATAAATTATTTCTGGTTATATAATTTGAGGGCACAAGTTTGAAGAGTAACATTTTAACAGATCGGTAATATACTTCAGGAGCTTTACTGGATCTGATTAACCAAAACTTCCATCTTCCATGTAACTAACTGTCTTTTCTCTAATACAGTAGAGTGTGTCTGATCTACTAAAAATCCTCAACTGCATGTTTGCTCAAGTAAATAGTCTTAATTGTTTGAACAACCAGTAATCCTTAATTTGCAAATGCCAAATCTGGATTTTGTCTGTGTAATTCACTTTTATCTTAGGTTTTTTATTCGTATTTTTTGCTTTTCTTTTTTTCTACTCTTGTGTCCGTTTTAATCACTTATTATTGCTGCTGTGACAAGTGAATTTACCTAAGAAGAATCATGAAGTCCTTATTTTATCTTATCTGAGCCTCACCATGCAGCCTACCATGCAGAGTTCACATTAAGTACATAAAATGAAATCTAAAATTAAAAAGTAACCAGTTTCAAACCAGTTATTTGGAATAGTGTGCAGAGTGTTTTGAGTAACATTGAATGTTCAAAAACACCAAAGTTCCTATAGTCTCACTTGACAGCTGGGTTGTAGTGTCTGATAACACATAACATCTTGAGGTCTCAATGTGGACTTTGAGTACATTTGCTAGCCAAGGCTAAATACTGAGAGGGTCAAAAATGAAGGGTCAAGAACATCTGACTGTACGTAAGGGTAGCAAAAGTGATAGACTGAGGTTGTGCCAAATATGTTAAAGTTAGGGTGATTTCTTAGAGAATGGTACCACATGGGTGCCGTCTGCAGGTTATAAAAGAGAGTTATGTTCATACTTTCTTTTGAGATTATTTTTACAATTTGACTTTCAGAACTCCCTGGGTTGTGCGCAATCTGTGATGGGCTTGTTTGGAATAAATCCTCCTTTATTCAAATAACACTTTCTCAGGCTCTTCACAGAAGAAGAATCCTCACATAAGCATGTGCTACCATTTTGAACCAATGTACTCATTTACCATCACTAACCCAACTAGGACCTACATTGGATGCCCACCCATATGGATTTGATGTTAGAAACGCAAGTGGGTCCCATATATACTAAACAATCTTGAGCCCATGTAAAATATATGCCCATATTAATTTAACACAACCCATTTGGGGCCCACATAGACATGTTTTCAGGGTCTGACTTGCATTTGCCCATGTGTGACACATATAGTTTGACCAGGTGGGCCCCACCTATGTCATCAGTACCAAAAAATATATACCGATTACCTCACTTTGCCCCACCTGGGGCACACAGCAAATGCTTTTCTTTAAATGACTGTGTTTGCCCATGTCTAACCCAGGTGAAAAACCCAAGTGGGTCCTACGTGTGTTTCCCATTTTGAAACAAGTGAAGTGTTTCCCATGTTTGACCCAGCCAGGACCTACTATATGTTTCCACTCGGTTTTGCCCATATGGCTTTAATGTGAGAAACCTAAGTGGGTCCCATATATACTAAACAATCTTGAGCCCACATAAAATATATGCCCATATTAACTTAACATAACCCATATGGGGCCCACATAGACATGTTTTCAGGGTCTGACTTGCATTTGCCCATGTGTGACCCATATAGTTTGGCCAGGTAGGCCCCACCTGTGTCATCAGTACTAAAAAATATATACTGATTACCTAACTTTGCCCCACCTGGGGCACACAGCAAACGCTTTTCTTTAAATGACTGTGTTTGCCCATGTCTAACCCAGGTGAAAAACCCAAGTGGGTCCTACGTGTGTTTCCCATTTTGAAACAAGTGAAGTGTTTCCCATGTTTGACCCAGCCAGGACCTACTATATGTTTCCACTCGGTTTTGCCCATATGGCTTTAATGTGAGAAACCTAAGTGGGTCCCATATATACTAAACAATCTTGAGCCCACATAAAATATATGCCCATATTAACTTAACATAACCCATATGGGGCCCACATAGACATGTTTTCAGGGTCTGACTTGCATTTGCCCATGTGTGACCCATATAGTTTGGCCAGGTAGGCCCCACCTGTGTCATCAGTACTAAAAAATATATACTGATTACCTAACTTTGCCCCACCTGGGGCACACAGCAAACGCTTTTCTTTAAATGACTGTGTTTGCCCATGTCTAACCCAGGTGAAAAACCCAAGTGGGTCCTACGTGTGTTTCCCATTTTGAAACAAGTGAAGTGTTTCCCATGTTTGACCCAGCCAGGACCTACTATATGTTTCCACTCGGTTTTGCCCATATGGCTTTCATGTGAGAAACCCAAGTGGGTCCCATATATACTAAACAATCTTGAGCCCACATAAAATATATGCCCATATTAACTTAACATAACCCATATGGGGCCTACATAGACATGTTTTCAGGGTCTAACTTGCATTTGCCCATGTGTGACCCATATAGTTTGACCAGGTGGGCCCCACCTGTGTCATCAGTGCTAAAAAAATATATTGATTACCTAACTTTGCCCCACCTGGGGCCCACATAGACATGTTTCAGGGTCTGACTTGCATTTGCCCATGTGCGACCCATATAGTTTGACCAGGTGGGCCCCACCTATGTCATCAGTGCTAAAAAAATATATTGATTACCTCACTTTGCCCCACCTGGGGCCCACATAGACATGTTTTCAGGGTCTGACTTGCATTTGCCCATGTGCGACCCATTTAGTTTGACCAGGTGGGGCCCACCTGTGTCATCGATACTAAAACATATATTGATTACCTAACTTTGCCCCACCTGGGGCACACAACAACAGCCTATCCTTAAATGACTGTGTTTGCCCATGTCTATCCCAGGTGGAAAACCCAAGTGGGTCCTACATGTGTTTCCCATTTTGGACCAAGTTAAGTGTTTCCCATGTTTGACCCAGCTAGGACCTACTAAAAGTGCTCACTTGGGATGGCCCATATGGGTTTAATGTGAAGAACCCAAGTAGGCCCCATACAAAAAGCCCAGTTTGAGCCCATGCCCACATGGTACCCATCCAGCCCGAGCAAAAACCAGGTGGGGCCCATATATACATGTTGGCTGGGTAGGGACGGATGGCAGGATATATGCACAAATGGATCACTTCAGCAATAGGAGATTAGTTTGCACCCATTGTTAAAACCTTAGCCGCTGATCTTAACCACACTGTTACTGTGATTTTGAAACCAATTTATCCACAATTTTGACACCTAAGTACAAAAATCACTAACTTTATGGAGCGTTTTAGTCTCAGTAAGGCAGCTGTTTTGCATCAAAACCTCCTGCAGACTGCCTCTGCAGACCAAAACTAAAAGCAGACATATTTAACAGCTTGATGGTGGAAAAAAAGAAAGCAAAACAAAACAAAAAAAGTTTAGTCAAACAGGTTGAATATAATTTTCCTAGCTGTTGGTGTAGACCACGGAGAAGACTAAAAAATAAAGGATTATGGAAATTGGACCTTTTTCTCTTTTAAACAAACACAATTAAAAATGAATGATTCATTTAAACTGATGTCGACTATCAGTAAAGCCAAATCTGGGCAGAATCTTAAGCTATGGTCTAACATCTGAGCAGTTGATTTGCGCAGAATGTTTTCTGCCCCCTTGTGGCCAAAGGTCAAAGTGTTTGTTTAAATAACAGCGTTTTGACTTTAGAACTCTGAAAGCATGAATATATGCTTTTCCTGCCAACTTGAAACAGTTTTCAAGTATGTTTGATGCTTTTATGTGCATCATGTTGGTAATCTTCATGTCATTTTACCAACATGAATGATCACACATGTATACATGTTGATCTTGTTTTGTTGTTTCTGTGTTGAAGTCAAGACACACACACACACACACACACACACACACACACACACACACACACACACACACACACACACACACACAGGTTATTATAGAGCACTTTATGTTCAACTTTTGCATTTTTATTCAAATTCGCTGTCTACTCATAAAAACGAGCCATATAAATATTAATATGTTTACATTTATTTCGAGATCTGATAGTAACATGCAAAGAGTAATTTTAATCTGAGTGGCTTCATTTATGTAATCTCACTTAAGTATCACAAACCCAACATATTGCCCTGTTTTGATACGCATTTCTTTTTCTGTTTGTAGATGGGGTTATTTATTTATTTATTTATGTATCTATTTTTTACTCGTGCTGAATCCAAGTCCTCATTTGACCATAGAGTTACATGGGGACATAAGCTCTACTTTGCCCAATTTATGTTCAGCTCTGAGGCAAATGAGATATGTTTTTTTTAAAAAGAAGAGAAGTTTTTAAATGATGCTTATTTGTTTAGTCAAGAAACACCATAATTTTCTAAAATACTGCAGATGATAAAAATGTGAGAGTATTCATCAATTATACTGCGGGATATGCCCACAGTAAAAGAAGATACAAAATTATCAAAACGATATGTTTTTTGAACATTTTGGTTTCTTCTGCATGGAAGAAAAAGTAGTCTGATCTGCAAGATAATTAGCATTAGACAATTTTGCATTTCAGATACCAACTCTCAATTAGTTTTATTGCCTACAGTGTTTACCTGTGGACTTTTCTGACTTTGTTCTCTAACTGCAGTAATTTAACAAAGATGTAAAACATTTTGGGGATTTTTGTTTTCTTGTTATTAATGTTTGTTTATATATTTGTAAATCATTCCAGTAGTTCACATCCAACAGCTTCTGCAAAGAGTCTAAATTTCTTGGGACACTACTGTTGACTTCCCCATTTAGTATTCATCTGTGATGCTCCTTTCATTTGAATACTAGGTGCCAAGTGCAGTTCCTCTGTTCATGAATAACTCATGTGGTACCCAGGGGTTTTTGTCTAATCTTAGACATTTAAGGGAAACACAGTGAAACAAATGGAATGTGTGGATTTAGTCTAATTTAAATGAGCAACCTCGTTCCTCCTTCAGAACAGCTTCAAAGATAAATTATATTTACAGTTTTTTAAGCACAGCTACCTTACGTTAGCACAGAGTTGAAATATTACAGGGCACCAAGCAGTCATTATTTGTATACCCAACATATAATTTTTGATAGATATAGCTCTTTAACTGCAGTAGATTGTAATCAGGGGTAGACTTTACTATGAGGCAAGGCAACAGCCTGCAGCCCTTAATAAAAAGATTTATTTTTTAAAGAGTGATAGACATAACCCAGCCTCCTGGAGAGTTTATATACTACTGATTTTTAGCAGTAAAATGGTGAAGTAGAAAGCTGCACAGATTTAGTTTTTATCAACATGACACAGTGATGAGAAGACTGAATATTTCACATTTAAGGAATATGTGCATTCACATGAAAGTAAAAATGGTAGGGGGAAAATCCACTGTGATGTGAAGACTATCACAACATGCTTATTTAAGAAGAACACAGAACACGCAGCTGACTGTATGAAAAAAATACTACTGTTAGTTCCTTTTTCAGCTTAAGTCAATAGAAATATTACTGACCTCTTTCTGAAAAATGAGAATATGACATAACATTTTATAATACTGTTGAGTGGAATATTACACTTCCACACCGCTAATTTAATATTGCTGTCACACAATTTCTGTTCCCACTGCTCACAGTTTACATATTTGTGGTAGATGTTATAGCTTTGTTGGATGAAAATATAATGTATGAAAGATCAACTTAAGAAATGGCTAATTTGGGTTTCTTGTGAAAGTCAAAGCAAATGCACACCACACAGACATGAGTTTAAAACATTCTGGATACAGGACATATAAAGCACAGTAAAATTTTATGGGGTTCTTTTTTCAATTAATTCAATTAATGTAACATTTTTTGTGGCATTTAACAACCTGTCTGTATTCATGATTTAAGTGGTAACCAGTGAAAAGCAATCAAAAGATATCAGAGTATTTAATTCACAAGCTCAAGCAGGAATCACATCCACTGAATTTGAAAATTCAAACATTTATCTCCTCAAAGTAGTAAAATATATGGCTGTTAAAATAATTGTTTTCAGGTATGTAAAAAGAACTGAAACCAGTAACTGCCCAGAAATAATATGGTCAGCAATAGGGTGGATTTCTTTTAACATATAAGAAGTGCTATCATAGTATGATCCTTTGTAAGTTGCTTTACAACACTGACCAGCTACTGAACCTGAACTAGAAAAAGGTTGTCTTCTGCTCTGGTTGACCATGATGCCTGGTGTTCCCATCTCTAGCTGTGGGCAGCCTTGCTCTGCACTAGTCTAAACCTCTTTCTGCTTCATCTTTCTGGTTAGGCAGCAATATTCATGAATCAAACGCCTCTCTAAAGGTACCTCATGGCAATGACTGAAAGTCTTCCAAACGGGTGCAGCTGTCCTGGCAGGGTGCCTGATAGTTAAGCTCTGATCTGGCTGCACAAGAGGCCTTTCTCTCTGTGGTTGGTTCCTTAGATTTCTGCTCACGACATGACACAGTGCTGGTTTTTGTCTGAAAGGAAATTTAGCCTGAAAGGGTTCAGAAGGTCCTTGGAATAGAAATAGCATAGTGTGTGCTGTATACAGCTATACTTCCCTTTATATCTTGTGGCCAAGATATAAAGGGAAGCAGTGGTGTAAAGATGTGTGCACGTATATTAGGATTATCTCACTGTGTATTAGCACCGTATGGAATTTATAGGTTAACTACCTGTAAATTGTGATCATATGTTTGTTTATGTAACAAGAGCAGACAAGCATAATGCAGTTGAAAGCCAAATGCAATGTAATATTTAAAAATGCAACTGCACCTTGTTTGTTTTGATTACTACTCAAACCTCCTTTGAGAGAAATACCCTCAAGAAAAAGTGTTTCTGGTTGCTACACAAAGTTCAGGAATCACTTTGGAATATTCTTCCTTACAGAACTGCTTCAATTCACTTTTATTTTTAGGTTGTCTGCTGTGAACGACCCTTGAGGGAATTCCACAGAATCTTTATGGTCTGGACTCTGATTGGACCTTTCCAAAGGCATATTATCTTTTAAGTCAGATTTACCTTGATACCTTGGGGTCATTCACCTGCCTCAGCAATAAAAGTATACCCAACTTACTGAACTTCACCTGATGCAGTGGCCAAGCTGAAGTTGACCAACACCTTCTTTGAAAACAGCTGAACATTAATTTTTCTCTCGATGTCAAGGTTGTCAGTTTGCTTTATTAAGCAGGTTTAAAGGTACTTTTTTGACAAGTTTAAGAGTAATGGCTGTAAGCCATGGATGCCTGTCTGGCAGGGTTTTTTATGCATTGCTGGATTATAAAGAGATGAAGGTTCCATATATTAAAGCTTTAGGCTGGTACCCTGTGCCCTTTTTATTAAACCTGGGTGTCCACTTAGAGAAGTCGTGCTATTAAATCATTATATTATTTCATTATCAACTATATTATGTCCAAATACAGGGCATCTCAAAAAAAAAAACCCCCAAAAAAACCCACAGTGGCCTAATAAAATGGTGGCATATTGTTGCAGCTATTGGCAATGTTGCCTTACGGCAAGAAGGTCCTGTACCCATCTGAATTTGCACACTTCCCTGTGCCTGTGTGGGTTCTCTCTGGGAACTTTATCCCACAAAGACATGGTTGTTAAATTTATTAGTGATTCTAAATTGGTTGCAGGTGTGAATGTGACCATGAATGGTTGTTTATCTTTGTGTCAGCCCTGCAACAGACTGGCTGACACAGAATTGTCCAGGGTGTATCCAGCCCCACTGTGACTCTGAACTGCATATGTGGGAAAAAGTGGATAACAATTAATAACAACTAGATTAGGGTGTTTTAAGACATGGAAATTTTGTGCATGTTACCTAAAGACTATTAATAAATTTACAGAAAACAAAAACAAAATCTTAAATGAAACTGTTGCCAGATATATTTTGAGATTTCACAGCTCTTAGTTTGAAACTTAACGTGAGGAGTTATAAAATATTGTTTTCCTTTTTAAAAAACATTGCGATGGAATAAATTATTTTTTACCCAGTTATACGAAAACTAACATTATGTTAGATATCTCAGACAACAGAGTCTTAAAATTTGTTCACAGTTTCATCAAAATGAGAAGAACAAAGTGCGTTTGAACCTTTTTATTAAAATTTGTGTAGGTGAATGGGAGGAAAAAATATAACACATACGTGGTTCACTATGTGAACAAAATAAGTGCATCACTAATCCTTAAAAAAGCACAAGAAAGGAAATTATTAAATCATTTTCTAAGGCTCTCAGGCTTCTGAGGAATGTGTCAGGAGTTCAGCTAATTTGTGCTGTGTTCACTCACTTATCAATAATCAAAGAGCTTTCTTTAAATGGATAATATAGCTACAGTTTTTAAACTAAGAGATACTTCTGCTACTTCTTTTTCTTGTATCATTATCACCAAAAGACTCTATACCACTGGAGAACTCTGAATATTACATTATAATAAAAAATCAAGCAAAAAGTAAAACAGTTGTCTGACAATAGCATGTACACAAGTCTGATAGTAATAGTGAAGTTACAGTTAAGTCAAAAAAGCAATTTACCGTACAGCTGTGATGTCTTCAGCCACATTAGATGATTCACTGAAAAGTGGAAAAGCGCCCGAGGTGTCATTAAAAACCCATAATGCACAACACCAAAGTGGGAATTAAAACATGAGAATGACTATCACACTGAATTTTGTGCAGTCACAATAAATCATATTTGTCTTCAGTATATAGGGAAATACATGCAAGTCTGGGACTTCTTTCATCCATTCAAATTTGATGTGACCTAAAACATAATATCTGGATTTGCTCCGTTCTCACCCATGGAAATGGTTATTGAAAGAATCCACATGCCACTAAAGAGTTGTCTTCTACCACTATAGGCGGTAGAAGACAATTTTATCTGCATGTTACAAGTTCTTTCATAATTAATCACAGCCATTCAGCTGTAGAGGTGGACGTTTGATAGCAAAATATGAATTATATTACCAAATGAATAAGAAACAGATTAAATGTGAGGCGGTGATCTGCCTAGAAATCATGTCTGTGAGCTACTTTGCCAAATTTAGAATTAATGTGATGCTAGCTTTAAACCACTGAGGGCAAATACAGAGCTGCTCCCCATATCTTGTTCAAGTAACAGAAGAGGACAACCCAAGGTTATGCCCATTGCCCACTTTGTGATCAGCTGCATCTTAACCTAAATATCTAATCAGGCAGTCACAGGAAGGCAACTCAATGCATGAGGAATAGTCAAGACAACATGCTCAAGTGCAAACTGACTACCAGAATAAGGTGATTAACATGACTTGAGGAGTTTTTGGAGTATTTTAGAAAGTGCTGATCTACTGGGATTTTCCTGCACAGTCATCTCTAAGGTTTATAGAGATGATCTGAAAATAGAAAATATCCAGTGAGTTGCAGTTCTGGGAAAAAATACCTTGTTGATGGCAGAGGTCAGAGGAGAATGGTCAGACTGCTTAAAAAAATCTCTGCATGTACAACACAAAGCTTGAAGCAGATAGGGTACAGCAGCAGAGACCACATTGGGTGCCACAACTGTCAGAACATCTGGCATAAACAGCATCGAAGTATGGCTCTGTTTTGCCCATCAGTAGTTCAGGCTGGTGGTGTAATAGTGTAGGGGATATTTTCTTGGCATACTTTAGGTCTTTTAGAAGTCAAGCATAGTTTGTCCAGCTGTCCAGTGTAATAAATTTCTAATGGCTGCCTCCAACAGGATAATGCATGATATCACAGTGCTCAGATCATCTCAAACTACTTTCTTGAACATGATAATCAGTTAACTGTGCTCAAATGTCTTCCACAGTCTTGTAGTTCTTGTAGAGAACCAGTTCACAGTAGTTCATTTCCTTGGAATTGTTAGTCTACTTGCACTTATTGGTTCCACTTGCATTAGAATCAGCCAATTTCAATTCATGTGCTGGAGAAGGGGAATAGAACAACCTACTTTGTGGATATGTACATTACCTTATTTACTTTTATTTATTTACATTATTGCACAAAAGGATGACAGCGTGATGGCAAGGTTCAAACTGCATCCAGGACAGAAATAACTGCATTATGTTGCTAACACAACTTCAGCTCTTTGCAAACACCTGCATAGACAGCATGCTAATGCTAAGCTAGTCAAGAATCCGAAAGAAAGAAAGCTAGTCAAGCTAGTCAAGAGATATAACAGCTGAGCGATTACCGACATCTCTTTGTGCTGGTTTTCATCTTTGCTTTGTGTTGTTGGCTTTGTGTTCATACCTAAACACTAAGAGAAATATCATGAGTGTCTTTATTAGGATAGGGAGTTGTGTGGTGTGTGGGACTGTGGTCTATAGGCTTATATTGTTAAATGACATTATGAGATAATGTGAAGGTAATGTAACGAGTTGAATTACAAAAAACCCTTTCTTCTGAGAGTAATTAAGGATGTGCTGTATTACCTTTAAGAAAATAAATGGGTAATCTATAATACATTACTTCTTTTTAAGTAATAACCAACAATGATCACAAAAAAGAGCGGAAATACCTCCAACATGCAGAAACATTTCACTACACAGCATGTACTTAATTTTTTACAAATGTAATGTCTTAGATATGCCGTTTAGAGGTGACAACTCTCAAAACGGAGCCATTGAGAACCCAAAGAGAACTGATGAGTGATATTGATAATGGAACTGGAATAGCTAAATTCTTATCAATTACCATCCTCAGCAGCAAGGTTGGTCAAGAATAAAACACTAGCTGTACTTATGTTGTACATTTACATAAGAGGATCAGTGTTGTTAATCCCTTGTGGAGCTTTATTACACTGTGGTAGAAAAAAGATAATTGTGAGTTTCCAGAACAAAAGATAAACAAGTCTTTACTACCAAAGCCAGGGCAACTGCCAAAGGTCAATATTTATAAAGAAAGTAAATACATACCTATTACCACCATTACCTATGACTCTGCAAAGTCACTGTCAAACAATAAATAGAGAAAACAAATTCAAAATGATGATTCTATAATATATGGGGAAAACTCATTTGAAAAGGAATATGATGTCATCATACGTCCCATTAAATTAACAAACTGCTTTCTTCTGAGAGGGAAAAACAAACAAACAAACAAACAAACAAACAAACAAACGGATGGTATCACTTACTGTAGTTCACTGCTACACATGTAACTCGACATGAATCTAACTGCTCCACATGAATCACTTCACCACACACTGTCTTGCTGAACATTATAATAGAGAGCTCTGCTTGAATGGGCATTGGAAAAAACACACAACTGTGCTGTTAAACAACAGCACAGTTGTGTGTAGTTATGTTGGCCAGTCACTGGTATTTAATTGAATGCATGACCAAGGCAAAAAAACAAAACAAACAAAACTAGTAATGATCTTGGTATAGTTGTCAGTGGACATAAACAAGCATTAAAGGGGTCTGCTCTTGATTTGTTAAACGGATCCTCCTGTCCATACTGACTGCCAAAATATCCTTTCTTAAATGTATTCCAGTATAAAAACAGAGAACAAACCCATTCAAAGCTGTGTCACCTCAAAAACAATTATTTTCCAACAGTGATCAGTAGCGGTTTTGGAAGGTTGAGACAAATAATGCCTCCTGCTGATATTGTTGTTAGAGCAGGTAAAAGCTGCATGTACTATTCTGCAGAGCAATTAGAAATTCTATTTCATGTTTAAATGGATGGACTTGTGGAAGTATGCTGGGAATGGCTTTATGGTAAGAATAGGTTATAGTGTTTGAGGCTGGCCAAATAACACACTAAAAGACAGACACTGCAATCAGCAAGTAGCCTAAAATGCGTGTCGGAAATGTGGAAGGAAGCAAATAGAGGAAACATGGAAAAAAGCTGTGGAGAAGAGAAAAAAAGACATCGTGTATAATCTAAAAAGAAAAGGCACTGGCAGGCTCAGACCCAGAACCTTGATGACGGAGTTCCCTAGTTATCAATGTGCACTTTTGAACTGCCTGACTTGGCCTTTGAATATGATTAAAGAGCTGTTGCTGTAGTTTATTAAACTGAAATCATGTCAAGTAAATATGGAAGAAAAATTGCACTCAGGAGCTCCAACATAATAGTGTTAAAAATATTAAAAGGGTGTACCCTAGTGTGTATCTAGGTGTAGTAACTCTGATAGTTCAGACTACAAGAAGGAAGGGCTCATGCTGGGGGGCTGAATTGTTTGGTTGAGTGGAAAAGATGCTGTATGTAGGCCAGCCTTTAAAAGCAACAAGGCATCAAGCACAGGTGACCCTCATTTGACTAATGAACAGTCGCACTACCAGGTCACTGCAAGAAGGAAAAAGAACCACACATTATAGTGATTTTCCTGCCACAATCAACAATAGTGCAAGGTTACAAAAATGTATGCAGTCAGAGGCTGGGAAATGTTCTTTTGTAAAAAATAGATTTTTTAAAACCAACCAGTATCTTACTTTAATTGGTGTAAAGGTTTCAAAATTCAAGTGAAAATGTGAAATAAAGTGAAAACGAATCCAAATTGAAGTGCGGGGGGCATTTTACAAACCACTTCCCCCAGGGGAACTAATTATTTGTGGCACAGTTTGTTTTTCAAGTGAACACATAAATTGTTCACCCTTTTTCCATGTGACATTAAATCCAAGAAATCAAATACAAGGCAGACATGGAATGAACTAGCCTTTTCACACATACACATCTTTATAATCAAAGTAATTTTTCTTCTATTTTTATGAGTAAGCCACAAACGTACGGTGTGTTTCACCATGCCCTTATAATACTGTGTGTACAAATCATTCTGAGGGGAAAAAAGCTATTTTCTTGTTTGTGATTATAATTGCACTTTTCACAAACAACTTTCTGTGCCCTAAAATCACCTGTATGTCTCACAAAAAGCATATTTATTTATCTTCTATAGATTTCCTATATTTCCATTCAGGCATCTACTCAGAACAGCTTTCTAGCACAAAGTTGGACCCCTTATTACCTAAAATTCTTCATGGCATCGCTTTATCGGGTGCTGGAAAGAGTCTTTAGAGATTTTGTTCCATATTGACATGATACCATTACACAGTTGCAGCAGAACATCCATGATGTGATCTCCCACTCCACACCGTCCCAAAGGTGCTCTATTTTAGTTCAGTGAAATGCACTGCCATGTTCAAGAACGCAGTTTGAGATAATTTGAGCTTTGTGACATGGCGTGTTATCCTGCTGGAAGCAGCCAGTGGAAAATGGGTACACCGAAGTCATAAAGGGATGCACATGGTCAGCAACAATTCTAATAGGCAGCGGTGTTTAAATTATACTCAGCTGGTACTAAGGGGCCCAAAGTGTGACAATAAATTATTATTATCCACACTATTAAACCACCAGCAGCAGCCTTAATCACTGATACAAGGCAGGGTGAATCCATGATTTTATGTTGTTTACATCAAATTCTGACCCTAATGTCCCAAGTTGCAGCAGAAATCGAGATATATCAGACCAGACGATGTTTTTCCAACCTTCTATTGTCCAAATTTGTGAGCCCATCGTAGCTGTCCTGTCAGTCAAGAACAGGTTTCTATTCTTGGCTGAGCAGAGTGGCACCCAGTGTACCCTCATGTAATTTACATCATGGTTTGATGTGTTGCACATTCAGAGGTGCTCTTCTGCATACCTTTGCTGCAAGACTAATTTCTTCAGTTACTGTTGCCTTTCTATCAGCATCAAGCAGTCTCACCATTCTCCTCTGACCTCTTCCATGAATAAGGCATTCTTGCTCACTAGATATTTTCTTTTTAAGACCATTCTCTATAAAACTTAGAGATTGTTTAACCAGCCAGAGGCAAAAAGAAGTGCTATATCTCTTACACAAGAACATGGCCAAGTGTTGACCGCATTGTAGTACATTCTAGTTAGTTCAACAACATGAACAAAAAAGTGTTAACTTCTTTTCTTTTAAAAACACTGTTCTTTAATATGAACAGGAGTTCACAACATGTGGGATGTCATCTCAGCCAGACATCAACTGCTGTCAAAAATCTCTATTGATAATGTGTCTACAGGAAATTCAGTTTTGGTTCAGCTATTGTGTTGAGTGACAAACTTGAATGTGGAATAAAACACTTTACTCTCGATGTATTACGTTTATTTCAATGAAACAAAAGATAAAGATTATTTGAAAATGCCAAGAATCTGTCTTGTAATGAAAACGAGACAACAAAAAGAGAGAGCAACAGCTTGTTTCACCGCTAACAGCACTACGTGGTGGAGAGGAAAATGGATTGGATGACTCTTTTACTCTGTTCAGTGGAAAGTAGGAAAGTGGAGGTACAAGGAGCAGCAGGAGAGATACATTTACTTTTAATCATCTCGGGTTAAATGTTACTATGGTGTGGTTGCTCAGTGGTTAGCTTTGTCACCTTACAGCCAGCATATTTCATGTCCATCTGGGTATTCTCCCACAGTCTAAAGACGCGGAGGATAAGGAGACACACAAATTGTCTGTAGGTGTGAATGCTTGTCTCTGCTTCTTTGTGAGGAACCAAAACCGAACCTATACTTAACTGTAGAAGAATTCTGAAATCACCAACACAATACTGCTGATTATTGTGTTGTCTAAGCTGAAATGTATCAAAGCATACAACAGAAAAACTTCAAGCTTCCCACCTCTCAGCATGTTACTGCCACACAACAGTTTCAGATTATGATAATTTCCCATTAAAGGGATTTTATTAGGGCAGAAGCCAAGGATTAGAACAACTTGAATGAGCACTTATCCACATGTTGTACTTCTTTGGCAAAAACCCTGTGCTGTAACTCTGATCAAGCAAAGACAGTTTAAGGAGGTTGACACTATGAAGACACTATGAGGTCGAGAATGGAAGTTTTCATTCATTCAGATGACAAAACATGTTGTTTTTGTAATGGTTGTTGTTTTCACCAAAAGCATTTAATTTGACTTTACAATTTTATTTTTTATTTATTTTTGCGCACAACTCATTGTGTTTTGTACTGCATCACAGTAGCACATGCAAACTCTACACAGAAAGACCACAGTCAGCTGGTGGATAGGAACACAGGACCTCATTGCTTCAAGACAGCAGTGCTCCCAAGTGCTGTTTTTTCTGACTCCTTTAGGAATTCTACCTCATCAGACATTCCTGTGGATTTTGTCGGAGGGTCCAGACAAACACTGCAACAGCAGCATCACATTCAGGTTCACATAATTTAGGCAACTGTCTTTCTTGTAGTAATTGTGCAAATTTTAACTTATCTTCTGACTGAAACTGTGCGAGAGATTTTACAGTTTAACCAGATTCCCATTTTGTATGTGTGTATTCAATACTATCTGCATTTTGATACAGAAATGATGTTTGTTTACTAGGTAATTGTCGGTTAATGTACTGTTCACAACTGTTCACTCATTTGGCCTGGAAATCAGAAACGTCACTCTAATGTCACTCTCTAAGAGACCATACCAATATTTGTGACACTGACATTAAAATTTATAAAGCAGTTTAACAGCAGGTGCAGATGGATTCATGTGTTTGAAAGTCAAAGCACACACACAGAGGCTAAATAACTGACAGCTTTCTGAATTTTGGGTGGATCATCACTCCTTTTCTTTTTGTGTGATCTTTGTCATTGCCAGGATGATTCAGTTTCCTCTGTGTTAGACAGGCTGAATTAAGAATGCTTGAAATAAAAAGGGTTGTAACGGTCTAATTTATATGGAATAATCTGACCTTGCAGTCATGATAAAAAAGCTCGACGCACATCATAAACTGACAACTTTGCTTTCTCCTCCTCTCTCAGCGTGACAAATGCATTGCTGAAAAGATGTGGTATTGTAAGAGACCTTGAAGTCTAAACAACAACCCTGATGGTATGAACGAGCCGTGGCAAACTCTGTTGCTTGGTTTCAGCTCACAATACAGTAACAACTGCCTCTGACGCATTTACAAATGAAGACAGATTGCGTATGATGACACAAGTCGAGTTTAATTCACTCTTTTGCTAAAAGGGGACAGCACTGAGGGACAGAGATGTATCACATGGGTTGCAAGTTAATGCAATAAACAACAAAGGCCAGAGATGTGGCTTTGATCTTCTTTGATGAAGAGTTGTGACATGGTCTGGTGGCCCTTCACAAAATAGTACAGGAAAGAACTGAATCTCAAAGACTAAATAAGTGATTCCTGAAGTCTTCCTTTTTACAAAAGAAAGGCGATGCGACAACAGGGTAAAACTGTATTGTTCTTCCCAGATGTTGTATTCAATTTACATGGGACAAAAGCTGCTGACTGAGACCAGCGTGCATTGTAAATCTCTTATCTCTCCACAGCACAGGTGGGGTCAGCTCATTTTCAGTGCAATCAATTCAAAATGTCAGCAGAAATTCAGTTTTATTTTCCACATTTGGAACATTCAATTTCATTTATTTGTCAGCAGCTTGGATATATGTCGAACAGGGATTGCTGTCACCCTGCAAACTGCTCAACTACTCCATTGCGCAGTGTACTCTTTTGTCAACAATTCTTATTCCTGGGGCCTGTTCTTCGTACGTCGCTCACTACATCCAAGATCAAATGACACATCCAAGACCAAACCATCGCGCTAACCGTGAGCTCGCTAATCCGGTTCCCCGAACACACCTGCTGTTGACGATTAGTACAGCTGGACGCAGTAATGTGACATCACTGGGTGTCGTAAAAGGGGCTACGCATCGATAGTGGAAACATTGATCGGCAACCCTCTGATTGGTCGGCGAAAATGTCGACGGAGCGCGCTCGGCTCGGTATTTTTCGGCAGCAGAGCAAGAACTCTTGAGTGAGGGATTTCAGGAGTTTCAGAGTTTAATCAGAACGCAAGGGAACACTGCAAAGGCTGCAAAAGCAAGGAGCGAGGGCTGGCAGGAAGTTGCTGACAAATTAAACTCGTAAGTAATTTAATAATAACAATAATAATGGAGTGGATTTATATAGCGCTTTTCAAGGCACCCAAAGCGCTTTACAATGCCACTATTCAGTCACTCACATTCACACACTGGTGGAGGCAGCTACGGTTGTAGCCACAGCTGCCCTGGGGCAGACTGACAGAAGCCAGGCTGCCATATCGCGCCATCGGCCCCTCTGGCCAACACCAGTAGGCGGTAGGGTAGATTTATCATATCACACTATATTATCCAATATTATATTACATTATATTATATTATAATATGTTATATTATATCCCCTTTCACATTAGAGCCACAACAGGACCCACTAGAACATGGGAACAGGTAAAAGTGAAATATAAGAATATTCTACAGAATGGTAATGTTTATCACTTATATTGCTTTTAGTCTCTTGGAAAGAGACCCTGAAATAATCTGTTTGTTCATAACAGCAACCAAGAAAAGGGCAGAGCAAAAAAAAAAGACAGGTGGTGGTCCTGCACCCCCTCGTCAACAAGTTGGTTAAGTAAATAGTATCCTCACGGGAAAATCGATATCTCTCTATGAGCACACTGTCGCGCTGAGCTAAAGGATCCTGTCTGTCCCGCAATATACGCTGAATTCTGAGGACTCTCCTTATCAATCTTCCACCTTCCGCAATGGGTGGCTCGCGTATACGGACAGGACATGGCTGCGACAGACTTCCCAAATCCACCTTCGCTTTTATAGCCGTGGTCTCTCATCTTGATTACACAAAGTAATTTGCAATTGCTACTCTGAAATATGAATTACATCTGTAATAATCACATACATGTGATAGAATGTTAATAGTTCATTTCCCTTTTTTAGGAAATGACCTGTATGTATCTGTGTGAAATCAATAAATGGATCAAGTGCTGCATTGTCTTTAGTTACATTGATGTTATTTATTTATGGTGAAACAGTGGTGGAATATCGCTGTTGCTTTCGTATAAATGAAGCGGACATACCTGCGTGGCCGCGATCTAATCCTGTTTATATAAAGTAAACCTGCTCCAGAGCAGGTTTACGCTTACGGCTCTGTTGCTATGACAGCAAGTCCCGGATGAGCTTCGGGGAACCGAACGATCCAAGATCAGGCGAAATCGTCAACAATCAAATCCAGCTAACTTACTTAGCGAGGTACGAAGAACGGGCCCCAGATCTATACTGAGCTCCCTGCATTTTTAGAAGATATAGTGTTCTTATGAACACCAAAATCATAATATATGTTTATGGTACTGCAACCACTGTAATTCAGCTGTCACAGATATTTGTACTGAAATATATTATACACTATTCAAAGGACTTACAGGAGCACAGGAAAACACATCAAATCTCAATAGGAAAAAAACTCATGCTGTTTATCTATATATATCTGTATGGACTGGGTAATGTGTTCCAAACAAAAGGATGCCACACATCATTTGATGGAAATGAAAATGATCAATCTATGCAGGGCTGAATTCAAAGACACCCAGAAATCAAAGTGAAAAAATGATACTGCAGGCTGGTCCATTTTTCAGCAACTCAGAACGGTGCTCTGTAGTTTGTATGGTCCCCATGTGCTTACATGCATGCCTGATGTGGGGTTATGCTTAGATGATGGACAGCGTCCTGTTGGAGCTCGTGCCAGAACTGGACCAGGGATTGCGGAGCTCTTAGATGTTGTGAGGGCAACAGGATGGACCAAAACAAAATATCCCCGAGCTTGAAGGATAAACCGCCCGCAGGGGCGTGCTGGGTGTTTTTTTTTTTTAAATATATATATATATATAGATATATATATATATATATATATATATATATATATATATATTAGGGGTGCAACGATGCACATAATTCACGGTTCGGTTCGGTTCGATACTTTGGTGTCACGGTTCGAAATTTTTTCGATGCAAAAAAAAATGTTCATGCCTTTTTAATTTGTCATTTATTAAATTTTCACGGCACATTCCGCACCACATCTCTGTGCGTTCATCATTTGTTTGAAGCCAGCTCACCTCCTGCAACTACTTTTCCGAGAATACGCGCTTCTTTTGTGGTTCGGACTCCTTCTGACATTTCTTTGGAGGTGGAGGAACATCACAGTAATTGCTTAAAGGAGCTTCTTCGACATCTTTAAGAGTTCTAAACAAATGTCTGTCCTCTTCCTGAAAATCTTATGTACGCAAACACGCATTGCAACTCTTATCTTGTGCGTGTTTTTTATTTTGACAGCGAATGCGCACCTGCGGACCACTTATGTGCAGCCCTGGTTATTTAGCTCGTCATATTGCAGCCACAGAAATTATTTTGTCCATGAAACCATAAAGCTGCACTTTCTTTTTGCCTTATAGTCTGATTTGTCATAACTTCTCCGTTTTGTGGTAAGCTTTTCTTTGGCTGTCACTTCTTCACCCTGACCTGTCTTATTTGGCTCAGCAGAACTGAAATATATATCCTGCTGCTTTTACACACGCACTCACATAAGCTCAGCGATTCTCTGCGCGATCAACCTCTCACATGTTTAAGCTGCAGGAGATTTCACTTGTCATGTTTGCATAGTAAGCTAACGATTGATAAGAAGATGTCAGAGGAATCGGTGCGCAAATTATCATCACTCACCAGTCAGTACTGTCGCTCTCTATACACAGTTCGTGCGATTGCAAAGTGAAAGCAAAAAACAAGCGCAAATTCAAACGCGATTTCAATATGTCACATATTGACAGTGGCTCACAGATGCCAATGACATAATTACCCAGCTACATTTCCGAAAGAATGCAAAAGCATTGACATATATTTTTCCTTCCTACGATAGGCCGACGGGCAGGGCAGAGATAGATTTTGGTAGCCCGACTGGAAAAATTGCTAGCCCCGGGGCGTCGGGCTAGCGATTTTTAGCACGCCCCTGCGGGCGGTTTATCCTTCAAGCTCGGGTCCTCTACCAGAGGCCTGGGAGCTTGAGGGTCCTGCGAACTATCTTAGCTGTTCCCAGGATTGCGCTCTTCTGGACAGAGATCATCAGGAAGAAGGAACACGAGAAGCTGGAGAAATACCAAGGGCTCAGAGAAGAGCTCGAGAGGATGTGGAGGGTGAAGGTAACGGTGGTCCCCGTGGTAATCGGAGCACTAGGTGCGGTGACTCCCATGTTTTCCCAAAACACTGACCACAGAACAGTTCTCCACTTTGTCTCAGTGCATTTTAATTGAGCTTTCTCCCAGAGAAGATGGCTGCATTTCTGGATCATGATCACATATGGCATATGGCTCTTTGAATGATAGAACTGCATTAGTGGATGGCACAGTGAACTCTGGTCTCTCTCTCTGTGTGTCTCTTTCTCTCTCACACACACAAATATGTGTTTTCATATCTTAGTGAGGACATCTTTTTTTTTTTTTTTTTTTTTTTCCCCTTTAAATGACATCAGAAACAGCAGTATGCGACATTACGTGATGGCAGAGCTTCAGTTCATCCTTTGTCATTTTTTTTTTTTTTTTTTTTTAATAAATAGGACAGGGGGAATGAATGAGAGAGAGAGGGGGAGAGAAAGAAAGAAAACCAAAGGGGAGAAGAGACGGTGAGAAGGGGGGGGAAGAGAGAGAAAAAAAAAAAAAAACTCCTGGGTCACCTGTATGGAGAAAAAAAAAAAAACAAACAAACAGAGGAGACAGCAAACAACAAAGAGCAACATAATAATAGAGAAAACAAAGCACCATCACAATAAACTAGCTAGTCATAGATATCAGTATTTACTAAGTAATAAACGATATTGTGCAGCACGCAAGATAGACAGCGCACAGTGTGCTTTGAGGCAGCAGCCAAGAAAGCTTTAGTCCGCGTCTGTGAATACCCATGTGTGCATACCTGTGTGGATCAGCATGCTTGCATTCCAAAGGTTTCTCCATGTAATGATCTGCTAGGGAGTGTGGGGGGGCCACAGCCCCGTCCTCCAGGGTGTGAAGCGGGTATGGAGGAGATCAAAACTCCAGACATCCAGAGGCCCCCAGAACACAAGAGACCATGGAAGACCAACAGAGGGGCAGCCGCGCCACTGTCCCAGTAAGAGCTGAGGAGAGTCCCAGATGAGGGCTCGCCCAGCAGCCGCGGAGCAGAAGTCAGGGGGAGTTGCAGTGACGCGCCCGTGAGCTCCGCCGGCCCCCAGCTGCGCCTGAGTGACCGAGCCCTAGGCCGAGAGGCCGGGGGCACCCCACCTCCAAAGGGGCCCGAGCGAGCCCCAGGCCCCAGGCCCCGACAAGCGGCCGCCAAGGAGTGAGCCGGTGTGCACCCGGACGCCCACCCCCAGACACAAAGAACCACCAACACACCGACACCTGAGGGAGTCCGCCACCGGCAGGGGAAGTGGTGGTGGGTGGAGATAGGCCTCCAAACCTTGGAGGGCCTGAGGTGTCCCCAGAGAGGTGGCGTCTGATACCCAACCTGACATATAGACACAGACATACAGGCACACACAGACACAAACATCCATTCCCACCCTCATGCTCTCATATGCACTCACTCCACACTCAACCAACGTGGAGACAGACATAAAGAGACGCTGTACACACAATCACACTCCCCAAGCGTACTCTACAAACCGGGTCTAGGTACCCTTGCCCCTGGAGGGGGGAATTGCACCCAGACCCAGGTGGTGTTACCCTTTTCCCTGCGGTGGGGAGAGGCAGACCACCCCGACTCCGCAGCAGCAGGGAGGCCCCACACCCCAGACCGCAGTCGGACGGCCAACTCCTCCTACTAGCCCTCCCGCTCCAGCAGGCCGCAGAGAATGGGGGTGGGAGAAGACTCCAAACCTCCCTCCACCCGCTCATTGTAGTGTTGATGCATATGTGTTCTAAGGTGCAATTAAAACCCAGGAGGGCATGGAGCTACCTGCCAAGGAGCAGCAGGTAAGCGCATGGTCCCGCCTGCTAACCCTCAATGACTAAGTGTATTTAAAATTGAGAGGTGGGCAACGACGTCAGGGGTGAGGTATACACCCTGATGGTGATTTGGACTCCGTGATTGTGCCCACCCCCAAGATCCTATATGTATGTGTAATGAGAGTGTGAATAATGTGAATGTCTAAGTTGTGGGATAAAATTGAGGCAGAGGCAGCCAGAAGGGGACAGGGGGGGGGGGGGGGGTAGCCTCCTCTGCACCCTGGTGACATACCCCCAACTCCAAGGCCCTGCATGTGTGGGTGGTTGTGGAGGAGCGGGAAGAGGGAGGCAGCTGGAGATGGGGAGGGAAGGAAGGGAGGGGCAGGTAACCCCTCCCTGGGGCCAGCTCCCCCGCTGACCCCAGTAGGCACTCCCACCCTCCGCGACCCGCCAGGGAAGGGGGGCCCAGGCCCATCAGACCGGGGCCCAGTGCAGTAGCGCCCCCCGGCTCCACAGAGCCCTGGACAGTCCACCCAACCCCACCACAGAGAAAACTGCACCCACCCCACCAACCACACATCTTCCAGACTACATAAGACGGTAAACGCCCAGGCTGAGATCTTCCTCCACCTCTCCTGTATCTCCCCCTCCTGCAGAGAGTTCCTGAGAGAAGAAAGCTCCTGCAAGATGTGACCATCCCCCCCACCAGTTGAAGAGCCCCCCAGGCGGCTCGATGCACCGGCGGCACCCTGCTCCAGGGCCGGGCCCCCATGCACCCACCCGCCCACAACCCCGGCAACACACCAACCAGGACCCGAGCCCCCGAGGCCCGGCCCGGGCCCCAGCCCAGAGACGGAGCGCCCCCAAAACCTCACGCCCATCCCGGACCCACCCAGGGGCAGCCAGGTTGCCAGGTCAGTAACCCACGTCCGTCAGCACAGTCCCTCCCCTAGCCCCGCTGCACGCAGCCGCGAGGAAACAGTCACCTGAGAGCCAACAGAGCCCTCAACCGGACGTGACCGCTACCCCGGGTTGAGCCCCCCAAGGAAGATGCCTCCGGGGAACCCCCCGACGCCCTAAGCCTGTCCCTACCCCCTCACCAATCACAACAGTGAAGGCGGGACCAAACTATGACCCCCCACCCCCACTAGGTGATGGAGCTGATAAAAGGGGCCCAGAGCAATTGATCTAATGTGGTGGCAGAGGCTGTGTCAAGACTAATGTAATCTAATAGATAATTTCTATATTGGTTAGAATTAAGATTATTTTTATTTTTCCAGTTCATGAGGACTGTTTTCTTGGCTATGCATAGGGCAGTGAAGATCATATGGGCTATATTCTTTTCTGAAGTGACATTATCTAAGCTGCCCAACAAACACACTAAGGGGGAGGTTGGAATGTTACATTTCAGACATTTTGATAAGTCTTCACATATCTCGCGCCAAAACTTTTGCACTGGTGGACAGAACCAAAGAGCGTGGATGTAATTGTCTGGTGTATTGCCTTGACAGTGTGAGCAGTTGTTGGAAGATGTAAAGCCCATCTTGAACATCCGATGACCTGTATAGTGCACTCTATGAAGTATTTTGTATTGTATTAATTGCAGACTGGGATTTTTAATTAATTTAAAAGTTTTTAAGCAAATCTGAGACCAGAAGTTTTGGTCTAGGTTGACTGATAAATCTGCTTCCCACTTTGCAGTAGGAAGGGATATTGATTCATCTAATTTAGAAAGTGTTCTGTATATTTTAGATAATAATTTGGGGGATTTAAGAGTAAGAAAATGTGCCGCACTTAGTGGTGTTTGTAATTCAACTTGACTGAGGTTAAATTTCTTTTTTACTATGGATTTAATTTGTTGATATTCTAAAAACCTTGTCTTGTTGATCCCATATTGTTCAACTAGTCTGTCAAATGGAATAAATTCTGTTCCCTCTAATATATGTTCTAAGTATTTAATTCCTTTACAACTCCATTCTGGGAAATTAATCATATTATTGTTTTGTAATATGTCAGGGTTATTCCAGATAGGTGTACGTTTGCATGGGATTAATGAAGACTCCGTTATTTTTAGAAACTCCCACCATGCTGTTAGAGAAAAGCTGATGTTGATACTTTTAAAGCATTCATGTCTTTTGATGTTTGAGCTAATAAATGGTAGGTCTGAAATCTCTAGATCCTTGCATAGTGCCTGTTCAACATCTAGCCAGGGCTCAACTAAGAAGGTATGTTTTAACCATTCTGAGATGAACTGAAGCCTGTTGGCTAAGAAGTATTGGTGAAAATTAGGCAGATCTAATCCTCCTCTATCCTTGGTTCTTTGTAGCATTTTTAAGCTAATACGCGGGGGTTTATCTTTCCAAAGGAATTTGGAAATATATGAATCCAGAGATCTGAACCAATCTTGTGATGGTTTGTTAGGGATCATCAAAAATAAGTAATTTATTTTTGGCAAGATCATCATTTTTATAGTGGCGACCCTTCCCATGAGTGATATGGGTAAAGATTTCCATCTAGTCAGATCGCCTTCTACTTTCTTTAGAAGTGGGATGTGGTTTAGTTTAGTTAAGTCTGAAAGCTTAGGAGAGATATTAATACCTAAATATTTAATATTTCCGGATTGCAGTGGGGCAGAGGAAGAATTATGGAAGGAGCAGTTAATGGGGAGAACTGTAGATTTTGGCCAGTTAATTGAATAATCTGAAACTCTTGAAAACCAGTTTATTAAAGTAATTACCTCAGAGAGGTTGGTTTGTGTGTTTTGCAGAAAAAGCAACACATCATCCGCATAGAGACTGATTTTATGTTCTATGTTCTTACATTTTATGCCCTTAATTGTTGTAGCCTGTCTAAATGCTGCTGCTAGAGGTTCGATAAAAATTGCAAAAAGTGAAGGGGAGAGTGGGCATCCCTGTCTGGTGCCCCTCAGGAGACAGAAGCTGGAGGATGTCTGGTCATTTGTTCTGATACGAGCCGTTGGGGAATTGTATAATATTCTTATCCAGTTTATGAAAGAGTTTCCAAAACCAAATTTGTGTAAAGTTGCGAATAAAAATTTCCAATTAACTCTGTCAAATGCTTTTTCTGCATCTAGAGATAATATTATGGCTTCGATGTTTTTATCGTATGAGTAGTCTATTAAATTAAGTAATCTACGAGTGTTTGTTGAGGAGTGCCGACCTTTTATGAAACCAGTTTGGTCAGGATGAATTAAGAGGGGGGTCATTTTCTCTAATCTCTTTGAGAGAGCTTTGCAGATTATTTTAAGGTCTACATTTAAAAGAGAAATTGGACGATAGCTTGAGGGAAATAAAGGATCTTTGCCTGGTTTTAGCAGGAGACTAATGTTGGCAGAATTCATATTTGGTGGTAGTCTGCCATTTTCCTCGATTTCCTGCAACATGCCGTGGAATACTGGTGCCAAAATTGTCCAGAATTCTTTGTAGAATTCTGCAGGGAAGCCGTCTGGACCTGGAGCCTTATTATTGGGCATACTTATCAGGGCTTCCTGGAGTTCACTTGGCGTCAGTGGCGAATCCAGTTCCATTGCTTGACTGTCTAGTAATTTTGGAAGAGTTACGTTGTCAAGAAACAGATCAATTTCATTTTTAGATGGGTTTATTTGTGGTGAGTATAAAGTTTCATAGAAATCCCTAAAAATGTTGTTTATTCTTCCAGGATCATATATTGTGTTCCCCGATAAATCTTTAGCAGCACATATAGTTGTTTTTTCTTTATTTATTTTTAGCTGGTTAGCTAGAAATCGACCTGATTTGTTACTGTGTTCAAAATTCTGCAAGCGAAGTCTTTGTATAAGGAATTGTGTTTTTTTATTAATAGTTTCATTTAATTCTAGTTTTGTTTTGCATATTTTGTTCAATGTTTCCTGATCTTGGTGGGACGCGTAGGCTTCTTCTAGTGATTTGATGTTTTTTTCTAATTCCTGAATATTTTTGTTTTCTTCTTTCTTTTTGTGTGATGAGAAAGAAATTATTTTACCTCTCATCACAGCTTTCCCTGCTTCCCATAGAACAGAAGCAGATATTCCGGGAGTGTCATTAAAGTCTAAATATGAAGTCCATTCCTTTTTAAAGTATTTAATAAAGTCTTCATCTTTAAGTAGTGATATATTAAATCTCCAGTTTTTACTTGGCGTAGTATTATTCTTGTGCATTAGTGTTAAAGATACAGGAGCATGATCGCTGACAGCTATAGGATGAATCTCAGTGTCTGAAATGTCACACAGCAGTGAGCTGCTGACCAAAAAATAATCCAGACGAGAGTAAGAGTGATGAACATGCGAGAAAAAAGTATATTCCTTACTGGTGGGGTGAAGAGAGCGCCATGCATCGCAAAGACCAAAGTCGTTCATATACTGTTTGATTATATTTGTGGACTGCCAATTACGCTGAGTTCCTGTTGTGTTGAGCCTATCCATTTCTTCATTTAGTCCAAGGTTGAGGTCACCGCCAAGAATGAGTGTGCAATCAAGGTGTTCAGAGAGTGCACTAAAAAAACCGTGGAAGAATGAGGGTTCATCAACATTTGGACCATATATACTAACAATACATAGTTTTTTGTTCAATATTGATAGTTTAATAATTAGAAATCTACCCTCTGGATCTATAACTGTATCGAGTACTGTAAAATTAACATTTTTATGTATTAAAATTGCTACTCCCCGTTGTCTAGAATTATAACCGGCTGCAAACACGTTAGGAAACTCAGGTGTTTTAAGTTCATTTAAACCTGTGACAGGTTTGTGAGTTTCTTGTAATAAAACAACATCTGCCTGTAGTTTTTTAAGCTGGTTAAATATTTTTAACCTCTTTCCTCTGGTGCCAGCTCCATTTACATTCCATGTGACAAACCTCAGCATGCCCTTAATTGTGCGTGTATGTTTAATGATGTATGCTGGGTGTTTCGTTTAGACAGGTGGAGAGAATATGGAAACATCCCTTGTTTGTAAATAGAAAGAGAAAAAGAAGTGTGGTGAGAGACTCCATAAGTCTGACTATGTGTGTGAATATTCACTAATATGAACAAGCGTGGCTTGCTTATGTGTCCTGCAAGTCTGTGCGTGCTGTGAGGCTGTTGTGAATGTGCTGCCGTTGAGCTGATGTGTTTGCGTGATCGTGTTGTGAAAATATGGAGAAATAGAGGGTGTTGTTTGTAGGTGAGTGGGGGAGTAGGTGACCACAGCAGTGAAAGACAAGAGAAAGAAAGAAACCACATGAACTGTGAGCGACAACAAAAAAAAGGAAACGAAACGGAAACATTCCAATTAAAGCAATGACGGAGGGTGACGGTGTTATATCTGCTATGACATCCTACTGATATTACTAGGTTAAACACATTTTAAAGGAGAAAGTGTGAATGAATAAGAAAAGAGTGGAGCGGGTTCTTATCTGGAGTGCAGTCAGTATAACCACGGTGTGGTGCCGGGGTCGCGGTACAGCTGTCCGTCCACGTAGAGCCGGTCCACAGCGATGACAGCACGGGTGAGGACATCTAATTGACATAATGCTTTCCCTAGCTGCTTAGGTTTAGGCATTCAAAAATAAATGCCTAAACCTAACCCGTAGCCTAAACCTAACTACAACCTAGATGTAACTCTGACACTAAAACCACATTTTGAGGCCCAAAAATGCCTTCAAAGTAATGGGGACGGGCATTATGTCCCCATAAGGGTCCCTTGGTCCCCACAAGTATAATGGCATGCAGATTTTCTGTCCTCATAAAGATGTCTGAACATGTACACACACACACTATGCTGTCCTCGCCCTGAGTCTCTTAGTTTCACCAGCTAGACAGCGAGATAACGATGCTCCAATAACCAGACTTATTTTCCTTTTTGCGCTGATTTATTGAAGAATGGCCTCTGACCATTGCCTTCTCTTTGACCATCGTAAAACTGAAAGTACAAAATACTGTATTAGCTAACTAACATTGTAAACTAGCTTGTTACCCTCTTACTGCAAGCTAACAAGATAAAACTTTCAAATGTACAAATTATCGTACCATTTTTACACAAAACAAAAGAATAATTATTTTATCGACACTCATACTTACAGACATATCTTGTCCAAGGCAACAACATTTTAAGGTCCGTATCAGCTTAGAACGATAACATTACGGTATCACTTTCCGCCATCTTTTATTTCTTCTTCACGTTCTCATTTTTTTCCTTTCCCAAAGTAACCGATCCCAAAGCAGCCACTAGAGGGAGCTCTAGGGCAGCTTACAACTATAATATCCGATTTAAGTTATAAAAGGCAGAACACACACACACACACACACACACACACACACACACACACACACACACACACACACACACACACACACACACACACACAGGCACTTGTACCCAGTCATCTTACTTGTTGCTAATTAATTTAATAAGCTGCAAAATTTTCTTCCAGCTATTTCTTACCATCACACCTTGTACTTTTCCAGCCTGTTGTTGTCCAATCCCAACTGTTTTGAGATGTGTTGTTTTTTTCATTTAATTAATAAATAAATAAATGAAATGTCTCACAATTCTTTTGTTTTCTATGTCTTATATAATTCAAATATGGGGTTATGAGATCTGAAAATCATTGAATTCTGTATTTATCTTCAGTTGATACAATGTCCCACTCTTTTTCAGAAGTGGTTTTAGAAACATTTCTGAATGAAAAATGATAATGCAAGTGATACAATAGAGACATGAATTAGGTGCTAATAGTACACATACTGTATATGGCAGGAGTAAGTTGAGCCACAAAAGAAAAACAGATCGACTGGTGAATTAGGATGGTGACCAAGGCTGCCAGATACAAGCTGGGATCAACAACATAAAACATTAATTTCTTTCTTTCTCTTTCTGATTTTGAGACACAATCATATTTGCAGAAACAATCATATTTCCAGTCCTTTCAAGTAACCTTCTAAGCAATATTTGCACCTTATGAATGACAATGTTTGTGTGAATATTTGAATCTGGAGCTTACGCAGTGCTTACAGATTTTCTTACAATGACAAATGTCTGTGCTTCTTTGATTTTAGACATTAAAGAACCTGGATGTGAGCCTTCAATCTTTTCACCCTATATTCATGGAATTCACCTCTTCCACTTTAATGAAGTAGCTTCGTTGCTAATCCAGCTGTCATCCATACATGTTTGCTTCTGACAGCTTTGTCTCTTCTAGTCAAGAATGCTGGGGTTTTCAACCTTAACATTCTCCATTCATTTCTACAAGTTTTCACTCCACTAGCTTCCTGCTGCATTTTGCATCTGGTTCAAAACTTCAGATCTCCAAGCTTTGGTCATACCCTATAAACCAATGTACTGTCACTCAGAAGACCTTTTGGTTTCTCATCTCAGTCAAGGTTATTCTCTGCTCTATGGGTGATGGGCGAATGAACTAAAAACAATCCACAGAACACACAGTTCCTGCCAATCTTTTACTGTGGGCTAGAAATCCTCCCACACATCATGCCAACAGTTACTAACATCTTATTTTCTTTCAAAAACTGACAAAAAAATTCCATCTTTTGTTCCCATCACTTCAAAATGCATTAAACAAAAGTGTCTGTTAGAATGTAATTTAGTTTTAATCATTGTATCAACAGTTAAAATGTAAATTCTCTTCACATTCCTAGATTCAAAAATGTTTTATATGTGAAAAAGTGACTAATAGGAAAAAAATAGAGAAAGGAGAGGTTATTGTAAGTAGGTTTCCTGACACAATACATTGCAATAGGTTCCACTACGAATGATACTCAGGGAGGCGTAATGGTTTACTAATAATACTACAATACCAGAATCCACTTTTGTAGCCAAGTTACAAAGCGGTAAGTAGGGATGTAAAACATCCCAAGGCATCTATTGAAAGTAAGGGATAAGTGAAGTGGGAAGGGTAAGCAGATTCCACTGGATCACTGAGACCATGTAGTGTGTGGGAAGGGAACAGACTGCTAAGAGGGGCTATTGATGATTTATGTATAGAATAGGCAGAACAGAATTTCTTTTAAAGAAACCAAACTGATGTTGTGATGTCTTAGAGATCAGTTTAACTTTGAGCTTTGTCGTAAATTGCTGGTAAATTCTGCAAGGGTGGCCAACATGAGTGTGACAAACCCAATGAGGCAAAACTTGCAGAACTTGAATGGACAGTCTCCAGTATATAACAGAGAACAGAAGAGTTGGAAGGACTTCTTTTTCTGATTATATTTGACATATACATTCAGCCAATATGTTCTCAGGAAAACTGAAAAGTGCTGCATTTTATACCATTTAGGTTTCTCTTTACTCAAAATACTGCCCTGATACAGAATACAGTCTTGTTGGCTGCAAAAGATGCTGGGCACATTCTCCGCACGGGGAGACAGAGGTCGCTGTCTCAGGGGGACCTGCGCCACCTGGGGCTGAGAGCGAGACGCGTGCTGTCCCGGAACAACGGACGCCGGTCCAGCCGGCAGTGAGCGGGTGCTCACAGAGACACTGCCCTGTTGTTGGGTTGTAGCCCGGTGGGGGGGGGGAGTAGGTAGGTTCGGCCGGATGGCTCCCCGGTCTCAGTCGAGCGAAGGGGATGTGTGGTGGGGCGTGGTCTGTGGTGCCATGCGGACGCACTGCACAACATCTGTAGATCACGCCCGCGGTGTTAAAGAGCGTTGTTGTGGTGTGATGCATGTACATGGTGGGCCATTTATATGGATACACCATAATAACATGGGAATGGTTGGTGACGGGCTGCACGGTGGCATGGTGGTTAGCACTGTTGCCGCACAGCAAGAAGGTCCTGAGTTCAATTCTAACACCAGGCCGGGGTCTTTCTGTGTGGAGTTTGCATGTTCTCCCCGTGTTTGCGTGGGTTCCCTCCGGGTACTCCGGCTTCCTCCCACCGTCCACAGACATGCAGCTTGTGGGGATAGGTTGATTGGATAATCCAAATTGTCACTAGGTATGAATGTGAGTGCGAATGTCCCTGTGTGTTGGCCCTGCGACAGACTGGCGACCTGTCCAGGGTGTACCCTGCCTCTCGCCCTATGACAGCTGGGATGGGCTCCAGCGCCCCCTGTGACCCTGAAACGGATAAGCGGAAGCGAATGGATGGATGGATGGTTGGTGACATTAAAGTCCTGTTTGTGGCACATTAGTATATGTGAGGGGGCAAACTCCTCAAGATGGGTGGTGACCATGGTGGCCATTTAGAAGTCGGCCATCTTGGATGAAAAAAAGTTGTATCCATCTTGGATACAACTTTTTTTTTTGAGTTTGCCCCCTCACTGCCACAAACAGGACTTTAATATCACCAACCATTCCCATGTTATTACGCTGTATCCATATAAATGGCCCACCCTGTAGAATGAATAAAGATCTGCCTCAAAACACAGATCTGTGGTCCTGCTGTGCCTTATTCACACCACATCTGGATTTGTCAGTTTTACATTCACAACCCAAATTTCCCACATACCAAAGTTGCTGTTTTGGGTTCAGGTCTGGAGCCTTTTGGCTCAGTGATATCAGTGTTTATGAAAAGAGACTGAGACATTTTTAGTTCTTTTAGTTCCTTTCAATGTTACAAAGGTACCACCAACGGGTGGCTGTAGCTCAGGTGGTAGAGCAGGTCATCTACTGATCGGAAGGTTGGTGGTTCGATTCCCGGCTTCCCCTAGTCTGCATGCCAAATATCCTTGGGCAAGATACTAACCCGAAATTGCTCTCCGATGCATTCATCGGACTATGAATGTGTGTGAATGTCAGTTGTGCTTGTGCGAATGGGTGTGAATGGGTGAATGCACAAGTTGTGTAAAGCGCTTTGAGTGCTCAGAAGAGTGGAAAAGCGCTATATAAGAACTAGTCCATTTACCACCAAAAATCAAGTCTGCCACTGCACTGAACAAAGCAGAGTGCAGTACAAGTTTACCATCTGGAGAACACTAGCCGATACTGTTAGACTGAACTTTGGTGGTCTTTATGTGTACCATGTGCACCTGCTCCCTGTCAGTCTCAATTTCTATTGGTCAATGTTTGCATATAATGATGGTACAGCTAGAGTACAGCAGCCAGTGCAACTACAATTTTGGGCCACCCTGTGAACCTAGCAGCTTAGGTTAGCACAGAGCATACCATTTTCTACATGAAGGGTCAATAAGAAGATAAGTTAACTAGACAATGAAGTAGTGTAGCAACAACAATCAGCAGCTAGTTGAGAATATTTTGGTCTTGAATCACCACATTCTCCAACATTTATTTCTGTTCACTCTCAGTTGTTTAGACAGATAGGATGTTGAACTAAAGAACTAAAATGTCAGCCATGCAAAAAAAGAAAATCTTCTGGGAGCTACAAGTTGAAAGAATAGTTATCCAATTATCCGAGCTAACTTCTTGGTACTTTGAACAAAGTCTGGCCGTTCATCTTTTATTTCTGTATTTAATAAGGAATGTGTCATGAAAACTGTTGCTTACTAATGTCTTTTTTTTTGTTTTTGTTTGCACCAAATTAGGTATCATTAACAGTTCCATGAGATTGGACAATTAAATAGTAAATACATAAAGTCCAACCAAAATAATATGTTAACTCAAATCACTCAGATCTTAACTCAATCAAGCTTCTGCTGAATGTGCCAGAACAAGCCCAACAGCACAAGGTCCCCACCAAAGGTTCAGATCTGCCAAATTAAACAATTACTTGTGGACAATTGGTGTACTGTAGCAGTGACAACTCACCTGATCTATTACTAATGTGCTAACAGTAATATATTAGTTAGTTACTTAGTTGTTTAATTAATTAAATCAATTAATACGCCACCTTTGCTAATCCTGGTTAAATTTTCTATTTTATGTTTTTCATTTATGATAAAATGAAAAAATACTGTTAAAAGCCTTTTGTTAATTGCCTTGTTTCCACAGAGAGTATCTGTCTGAATCCATGTTCTAATTAAATCATTTTGGAGGTATTTAAAAAATGATATGCCTCTCATCTGGAGAAGCTGCACCATAAGAAGAAAAACTGTAATATATACAAGTAGTGCACTTTAAAAAGTAGATTTAAAAACTTAACATGACATTTAGTCATGAGTGCAAATTATAAACTTATCTTAAAGGCTGAACCATGATTGAGTTTAAATCACACTTGGATTCACAATGAGATAAAGATGCCTGCCCATATCTCTAAACGTGATCTCATCTCTTCTACTCTATAATTTAGCCATGACTTTTAGATATTTATGTTGTTTAATAAATCATTAAATTTTCTACTTCAAATAATAAAATGCTTCATATAAAATTCATACTTGTGGACAATGGTGCTATTTCAACTGTATAAACAATTATTCTGTTCCACCAGAGGAAATATTGCTGTTACTTCTGGTGGGGAGCAGTGTAAAACTTTGTCTCTTTGCCTCAATTTATGAGTCCATTCATCATTAAACAATTACATAGGCAAAGAATTCAATTTTCCTCCTCTCATTTCTTTTTTCATGACTGTGTTTCCCAGAAAGGGCAAAAACATAATTACAGAATGCAGCAACACGCTAACAAAGAAATATCGACTGCTGGCTTACAGGCAAACATTGGGTGTAAATTGTGAATGGTTTTTTTTGCTAATAATTTTTTTTTTTTTTGGTCCTTTATCCCGGAGACGTTTTTCACTGCTGTCTTGCAATGTGACAAAGGTTCTTTTTAAAAAGAAGGGAATAACTCTTCCACTTTCTCAGTCCCTTGAATTTACCTTTGTCTTGAGAGAAAACACTAAAAAAGCTGTTTCTCTAGCAGATCAACAATGGCATAATGAAGAGGAGGCACTGTGTGTGCATGCTTTTATTCCACGTGCCAAAGAATTTAAGCACCGAGTGCTGTCTTTCATTAGGAATGCACATTTATTTCATATTAGTGAATGCTTGAATGTTTATAGAAGATGCATAGCAGCAAACGCATGCCTTCCTATTCTGCAGCCAGCCACAATTCTTGGACGTCAGGTTGGAACTGGAGTCGGCTCACATGGGAGCTCATTTGGCAGACCAGCCTGCCACCGGGGAGCCTAATGAAAGCACACACAGCCAAGGCCCCAGCTACAACCAGCTCCACTCTCTTGTGAAACCAAAACCACACAGCTTTCGCTTTCTACGCTGTCTTTTTCTTACTTCAGTTGTTTGCATTGCATTCTGTGGGCTGTGGAGTCTGGTAACGTATCAAAAATGTGGTATGTAATTTAAAAACCACAGAGATTTCTGCAAGCATATGATGATCCCCCCCCATTTCTTTTCTATTCCTGGGACTGTTTGTTTTGCAGATATGTGTATTTATAGAGACTAGAAAGATAAGCTTTCCTCATCCATCAATACAACTGTTTCATCAAAAAACACAACATATTGATTAATTCATTCTTAGCTGGTGTTTCAGATTCATGAGATTAAGGCTACGTTCACACTGCAGGTTTTAATGCTCAATTCAGATTTTTTGATCAAATCACATTACAAATAAAATGTGACAGGAAACACGCTCTAGTGTGAACCCTCAAAGCGGCCAAAAGAAGACGTCACACTCAACGCGCTCTGTTTAGACCCAGACCAAACAGTATTCTTTGACTGATGGCCGTTAATATAAAGACTTGCTTTGGACTTCACGTTTCCCAAGTTATTTTGTTATTTACATGTGGCCTAATAATTATCCTTATTGCTGTTTTAGAGAGGAGCGGTACTTCAAAGGATAGTTGCAGATTTCTGTCAAAATCTGCAGATTATACAGTACAAATAAAACATTCACGTTTCTCCATCGTTGTCTTCCCAACAGTTTCACTGGATGGCCAGGAAGCGTTCGCCATGTCTTCTCCGGCGCTGATAATTGGCGTCTGTCTTGTGTCGGTGACGTAAAAGACGGATTTAATGCGACATGACCATTCAAACAGCAGTCGCTTTCTAAAACATCAGATATGTATCGGATTCAGTACCACATACGAAAGTGACCCAGATCGGATTTGAAAATATGGGATTTGTGCCTTTCACACTGTCATACCATGATCGGATAGATGGGTCGCAAAGGGTCAAAAAAGTGGGATTTGATGTGCTTTCGCCTGCAGTGTGAACGTAGCCTTAGACACAGAAATGTGTGTGTGTGTATGTGCAGGCCTTAATTTACATGTATAGTTGTTTAGAAGCACCATATGATGATTCATGAAGTTTTCATGAGACAGCTTCTATAGCACTAGTAATCTATAGTGTCTGCATTTGTAGCATAGCTTCAGGGCTTGTTCCTACAGTTGCAGAATATACATTCTTATATTAAAACAAAACAAAACAAATGTCTCTAGTTTCCAGACCTGATTTTGGATACAGCATTATCAACAGGAGCCCTGTAATGGACTGATGACCTGTACAGGGTGTACCCCACCTCTTTCCCTTTATAGTTTTCTTTTTTACAGTACTTGTCGTTCGACTAAGTACCTACAGCACTAATAGAGTTTTCTTCTGTTGCACATTGGATGTAATAAAACCAGGGCAGAGCATTTCATGCAAGCTATGGGGATGAAAGAGTGTTTCTGGTCTTATTATACAAGATATAATAATAATGATAACTTGCTAATGTTCAGTATCATTGTAATCTTGGAAGAAAGTCAGTGGGGGGTGGGGGGTTCTGACTTAATGCCTTTGTTAGTAAATTACATCAAACATGTATTTTGATCTTCTTTGATGTGACATTAGAAACGATGTTTGTTTCTTTATAAAAAAACATAAAGAGTTGTAAAGAAAGAAATACGAGATATCTTTCCCTACATATTTTAGTGATACTTGATAAAATAAAAACTTTTGAAGTGTCTCCGAGCTTTTGGAACCTGTATGTCATCACAGTTTTAATGGCCAAGGTAAGTAATGTATTTGATTGATTTAGAATTATGGTAATATGTCAGTCTTTCATTTTCTGAGCCAAGAACTGCATTAGTAAAATTAGGCTGAGACTCTCATCTGTTCTGAAAAAATTATCCTCAGTAATTCGTCTGAAAATAAGAGTGGTCAGATCAGTCAATAACTGATAAGAGGGGTACAAACAGAAAGTGCTAATAGCTTTTCATATGCAATTCAAATGCTTTAGTCCAGTTTAAATGCATTCAGTTAATATAAATTGATCACCAAAACACCAAATTATTGTGGACATATCCACAGAAATGTATTTTAAACATTTGGCAATTGTTATATTTTTTTACACGGCTTATAATTGTGCATTTAGAAATCTTTGGTTTGAATCATATCTGAGTTGCTATAGTGACATACTGCCTGTTAATTAAGACCGGTACCTATTTTTAAAAAATAAGGATGAAACCCCGGTGGCACAGTTTCATGCTGCCTCATAGCACAAAGATCCTGGGTGGAATTTTCTGTGTCATTTCACCACAATCCAGACGTGCACACTAAGCTAATTGCTGATTATGATCTGAGCATTGTGTGGACCTTCTCTATTCTTTAGACATTTCATTTAGTGTATAAAAAAAAAGATATCAAAATAAAAGGTGTGTTTGGTATTTGACCTACAAAACAAAGTTAACCTTGTTTCTTTTGTATTTTTGGTCAAGTTGTAGCATTTGGTGCTCTCATTTCGTAAGCAGCCCAGAGGACTACAGGCTTGGAAACTTAGTCTAAAGACTCTACCTTTAGACAAGTGTGGAAGAAGAAATTAGTCACTCTTGATGTCTCATGCAAATATACTTTAGACAAAAACATGTTAAGCAGGGTGAAGTAAAGTAACTGAATTAATTTCTTAAGTTTGGTTGCTCTGCAGTTGATGGAGGAGGAACCAATTTGGAAGTCGCTATTTCTTTTACTCTTCATCACAAGACACAAATGCAACATAAATGTGAGGTTCAGTATATTAAGTATAACTGCTGAAGCTATATAATATAAATGCCAGTTTTGGGGGTACTTCCTATTTTAATTTTCTTATTTGGCACATACATAATGGCACCTGTGAATTTCTCTTTAAATGCTGATGCTCTCTAAACTTTGCCTTTCTTATTGTCACTTTGGATTAAGACATGTAATACAATTCAGTGCACTAAAGCTTGTTCCATAATTCCAACTTACAATTGTACTTAGTTTGCTATGATTTTATATAGCCCTGCCTACATTAACACATTGATAAATTATTTATAGACCATTTCAATCTGTTTTACTCTGATACTAAATTACTCAAATGTTTGAAATAATAAACTTTTTCTACGACTGAAGTTTCACTCAACCCCAAGGAGTTGACTGGCTGGCCTGGAATCACTATTATCCAACACGATGCCAATGGGCATCATGTATAGGTAAAAAGACAATGGTTCTTACATTTTTAATAACATACACAGTTATTACTTATACATACCAGTATTATAACCCTCATATCCCTGTAACAGTCACACCCAGAGGCTGTGCAAAAGCAACAGCAATATATATATGGTGTTCCACATTTAGGTAATTTGTTTATTTTTTTCAGCTCATCTTAAATCTTCCTGCTGCAGCCAAGACATTTTTAAAAAAGGGGCATGTTTTACTTTGCAGGCAAACTGCTTCTGTTTTCATCTTCAATTTACATTGTGTAAGTTGGATAATGGAACAACCCGAGTTGTATTACATATTTTCATCTAAAGTGACAACAACAAAGGCATAGTTTACATGTTTAGACATCATCCCCATCTGAAGAATGAATTCACAGTATACATTTGTATTTGCACAAATAGGGCAATAAAAACACAAAAAATGTCCAGAACTGACATTTCTCATCATACAACCAGCCAGTCAAAATAAAACAACTGAAAATGTGGATCTGATAATGTGACAACACAGTTAAATGTATGAATTCTTACAAAATGAATTACAAAATTATATATAAATAAGAAATTTATTTGTTGTAAGAAACGGGAGTTAAAGATGTTATAAGCTAGTAACTCCATGATAGTTAAAGTGAAACTAAATACAAACTATAGCTTCATTGAGTTGGCCTGTACAGACATAATTTAATTATTATTGTGAACATTTAGAGTGGATCACTGCAGTTCTGGATCACTGTACCATATTATCAAATATTTCGAGGATTGCATTTTGGCATTTGCAAGTAAATATTGTTCATATAAGTATTTATCTCTTAACCATGGTTGACTACATCACTTTCAGTGTTAATGCTTTGAATGTTTCTGTGAGGTTTTAGAGACTGCAACAATAAAAAAGGAATTAGCAATGATACACTTATTATTACACCATTGATGTGAAGTCTATCAGTGAGGCTGCGTAGAAGATGATTATATTTTATGCATTTAGTCAGACACTTTGGTACAAATACATTTTTTTATTTCACATACATAGTTTTTTACTTTTACTTTTGTTTTCACAATCTAAATGATTCAACAACAAAATGAAGAACTACCACAACAAAGTCCAAAATTCCTACTGGGGAAAATGATGCAAATGTCACTGTAGTAAAACTGACACATGTAGTTTGCCAACTAGCAAAGGTACAGTTAAAGGAATAAAAATAGACAAAATAAGACAGAAAAGTGGTTCATGTAGGTTGCTTGACCAATACTCAATGTTATGACAATCCAGCTGTTATCCTGAAAAGTTTTTGAAGACTGAATTTTGCAAAATTCTTAATACTTTCATGAATAAAATCATTTTCTTGTGCTTCTATTGATAAATGATATATATATTTATTAATATTTATTCAATTGGGGAGCAGAGGACAAATACTTAGCCATAGAAGCCCTTCTGGAATCAATGGAAACTTCAAAAGCCTGAAGAATGTACTTGTGGAACAGGGTTATAGCAATTTTAGCAAGTGTATCCCATGAATATTGCTATGAACTATTCTTTTGAACGATTATGTACATACATGTACATAATGAAGCATTACGTACACATATGAAAAATATAGAACATAGGAAATGATGTTTCATTGATTGGTGAATAAGCATGGCGCAAGACTAAACAAAGTAGGTTATAGCTTAGATACAAATTTGTAATGTACATTGTTCAACTGAGTCTGTAGATCCATCCCAAAACTGAATGATTCTGGGACATATAAATTTCAAAAAGTTGATAACTGACACTTATTTCATCCAGGTCTTCATGAGAGCAACTCATCTGAGAGGTTTTTCCAGCAGTGATAGTCATTCTAAAATCTTTTTCATTTGAGACACAGTATTCAAGAACTATATCAAGATCCACAGATTTAAGGTAATGCTCATCATTTTGTGATGCCCCAAGGTCTTTTCACTACCACTCTTCCTGTAGCAGTGAGAAGATTCAGTCATTCTGTTTTCAAAAAAATACACTGTACTTTGGGCTTTTCCACAATCCAGACTCTGAGTTCTATAAAAGAAGTCACATCATTTTCATGTTAAAACGACGAGGACCGGCTTGTCCCTCTGCTGAGTCAACATTAGTGCCGTTAGACTTTGATCGTGGCACATGTTCAACATCTATATTGTTTTTGTGTTTTCCTTTTCCCCTGCTCCAAACAAAAAGAAGCAGGAAACAAAACAAGACCACTCCCAGGAATGTGAAACAACCCATAGCTGTTGACACTAAAATAGTCTTAAGGTCAAAACCGAGGGTCACACCAGTCGTTCCATTGGCAGTGGCATTGCTGGGATCTGTGTAGTACTGGGTCCTGTTGGCATACAGTGATCCTAAACTTTTCACCGCCAATGATGTCTTCAAGGTGTCATTTCCAGCAGTGTTGGAGGCAAGGCAAAGGTACTCTCCACTGTCTTGGACTTCTGCTGCCTTGATTTCTAGTGTACCATTTTTATGGATGGTTACTCTACTATGGCTGTTTGTTAGCACTCGGCGATGTGGGGACAACCAAGACACAATTGGCCTTGGTGTCCCATCAGCACTGCAACGCAACATAGCCTGCTGACCCTCATCTACAGTAACTGTTTGTGTTTTATTTTCACGAATTTTCGGTTTGGTACATGTAACATAATAAGACAGGAGAGTCTCCTTAAACTCCTTAAAAGGGCGTCCACGAATGCCCTCAGGTGTGCTGCATTCTGGCTGTGAATCCCCAAAGAAGATGGAATGCCTCTTCTGCAGGATCCACATGAGGCGGCAATCACACACTAAGGGGTTGTTGTCAATGAGAAGAACCGCCAGAGCCTCAGGAGACTGAAAAACGCCCTTTTCCAATGTATCCAGTCGATTGTGTGAGATATTGAGAACTCTGAGACCCCGCAGACCTTGGAATGCATACTGTTCAATGGTGGTCAGCTGAGCTCCAACAATATGCAGCTCTCGCAGCCGAACCAGTTCCATCAGCATGCCCGCTTCAATGTGCCTGATGCGGTTGTAGGACAGATTGAGATGTGTCAGATAGGGAAGATGCTTCAGGGCTAGGTAAGGGAAGGTGGACAAGTTGGTGTTGGTTATAAACAGTGTTGTCAAGTTGAGGCCATGCAGGGTATTAGCTGGCACATGGTCTAGTGAAGGCCAGTTATCAATTTCTAAGTGCCGCAATCGGAATAGCTTTTTGAATGAGTATGGATGTAAAGTGCTAATGCTGAGGTATCGTAGATGCAGGCTGACCAGGTTGTGCAGATGAGAAAGAGCCTCAGTGGGTACAACTGTTAGGTTGCACCTTTCTAAGGTTAGTGTCTCCAGGCTTAAAAGTCCACTGAATGCACGGTGAGAGATGTAAACCAGGTCATTGTCACCCACTTCCAAAAACCTAAGATTGTGCAAGTCCTGGAACATATAATCCAGGAGAATGACAATCTTGTTGTCACTTATATCCAGTCGGGTAAGATTGGCTAAGCCTGTGAAGACACCCAGAGGAATAAGCTTGATTCGATTGCTTTTGAGGCTGAGCGAGTGCATGTTAAACAACCCATTGAATGCTCCAGGCTCAACATAGCTGATAATATTTCCACTGAGGTCAAGTTCCTCAAGCCCAGGGAAGGCAAAAAAGTCATCGGGGTTGATCATTGTCAGCTTGTTCTTACTTAAGTCCAGGATTCTTGTTTCAGTTGGGATGCCATCTGGGATGGTGGGCATGCGCTTACGGTGACAGACAACTGCCTTGCTTTGTGCTGAACACTCGCATCGCGAGGGACATCCCAGGGTAGAACCCACAAAAACCGCCACGAGGGCCAATCCCAGGAAAGGCTGCCAGCATGAGATGACCGTGTGCGGCATGACTTTGCTCATAAACTCGACCATTCTGTCACGGTTCTGCAAGACAAGAAAACAAAGGGAGAGAAAGCGATATATTAGCTGGTTCCTCATGATAGACTTCATTGTGTGCCTGAAGAATGAATAATGAATATTCACAAATAACATAGGAGAATTAACTATGGAGAAAACCACACAAGGTGAACATAAAAATATTTGATAAATGTAGCTCACCACATCGAAATATCAAGAATGCCTTCCTTAGCATTCTTGTGGATGCATACAGGGTGAACAATTGGGTGCTAGGCTTTGTTTTGACATCACCCACTGTTTCAATAGAAACAAAGAACTTCAGAAAAAGTTTCTTAAAAAGTTGAATGTTTTTATTGTAAATGATTTATCTATTTTTGACATGTGTATATATATATATATATATATATATTTTTTTTTTTTTTAAGCACATTGTTATTCGGAAATAGTAGCATTCAGAAAAAGTATCCACCCTATCTCTAAAAGGACAGAAAGAAGAAAAAGAAAGAATAAAGAATAAAAGAAACCACTCGAAAATCATGAAGTTCATGGAGGTGTAACATGGAAAAATTGAGAAACTTACAAAACTGAAACACATGTAACATTCAAAGAACATTATGAATATCATTACAAGCATTTCCTCCAAAAGAGCAGAATTTACTAATTTGTCATGTTGAATATTTTTATATTTTTTGATTTAGAAATAAAACATGTTTAAAACATGGATACTCGAGAAAAAATAATACAAAACACAACTTGCACTATATCACTGGGTGGCTTTACATATTTCGGTTATTCATACATACAGCTGTACTTATATCATAAAGCACATACAGTAGATACATGAACTAATGCCGTGTTTGCAACAAACAGACTGGGTGACAGGTTGCAAGGATTGCAAACCATTCCTGCCTCATTTGGTGTGTCATGGGCTGTGCTAAATTTAAACGATGACAGGAATAATCTGAATTTCTCCTCAGGCTTATTCTAACAGATTATGGTGCAAAGATAATATGATGACATACTTATCTAAAGAGAAGCATTATATAAACCTAAGAAATCAACTAAGATAGCTGAAATATTTCTGCTGCTGTAATATAATATTTATATGACAGGACATTTCTATATGGAGGGGGCATATATGAAAAGTAAACTTTCATATTGATATTTTAATGTTCAGTTACTATTCAAGCAGTATAAAGATTTATTTTCAAGTCTAGTTTAATACAAACAGCCACGACACAGATAACTGCAGCCTTGAGAGGACTGCTGAGAAAAGTTGATTTAAGAACTTGGTGAAACAGTTCTACTCCGAGTCAGTCCCAAATGACCAAGATACTTTCCATTTTGCTAAGGGAGAGACACTCCAGAAACGTTAAAAACAATACGCTAGTTTCTGCTAATTTGTTCAGTAACTACCCAGAGTTCATGACAATCGGCCAGCGTCAGAACCTGGATCGACAGCTTCAGAATTGGCTCATTTCACCACAGCAGACCAGCACAGTGCCCACATTACTGTAAGTGCTGCACCTATCCATCCGCCAATCTCCTGCTCCACTCTTCCCCTCACTCATGAACAAATCCTCTGAGACCGTTAAAGTCCTCCACTTGGACCAGCAACTCACCCCTGGTCTGGAACGGACATGCCCCCCTTTCATAACTGAGAACCATGGCCTTATACTTGCAACAGTTTATTCTCATGCAGCAACTTCACACAGAAGTGCAAACTGCCCCAAAACTGCCTTGTTGGAGGTAACCAACAGTTAGCCATTGGGGGTCATATGATTGTTGGGGTTTTCTCTGCTTTCTCTGTATGTTTTTAACTGGAGTCCCCTGGGACCTCAAAACATTTTAAACAATCACTAATTAAAGCAGAAAGGCAAAACACTAATGTGACATCACTAGAAACAAATTGCATTTTTAATAATGGTTGTATGACTGGGGTATGACGAAAAATATACCCCAGTCAGTAGGATGAGTTTTAATATCAAATATATCGAGTTTATCTTTTTGAATTAAATTAGAAATAAATGGAAGATGTAAATTAAAAACATTAAATAAATAATGTAACTCATTTACATATTTCTTTCCTATATTTTTGCAATAAAACACTCATTATTTCAAGATGATTTTTAGAAAAATACAACACTACAAAATGGTATATGGGACACAAACCCCTGAAAGGGTTGCAGGTAAGGAAGCAGATGAAATAAACTGTCTTGATTATCACAAATAAAATTCAAGGATGCTCACAACTGGCTCTCCACATTAACTGAACATACAGGGCTTCTCCTAATACACACACACCTGTAACTTCTATGTTTTGTAGTTTTTTAAATTTACGCAGGATTGTCCTTTAATCCTAACTCTTAAAACCACTTAAAAATAGAGCACAATCAAAAGTAAATGAAGCCGATAATGATTTTAACATAGTAGTCAATCAATCACTTCTAGCTACAGTGGACAAAAATGACTCTCTGTACAGAACACTCTTGTTGTGCACAAATCTTTCCACATAATAGCTGGCTTATGTACTCTGGCTGTCCACATGAATTGCAGCACAATATGATTTGATGGTTTACTAAGAGGGTGTCTAATCAGGATAATGATTGGAATTCTTTGTAACAGTTCATAATCAGGATTTGAGTGAGCCTGTTATGTGACCTAGTCACCTGCACACTTCTGAATGAGAGTACCCTAGTGCATCAAGTGCATCATCAGCGGCACCCACTCAAGTGTGTCCTGCATCGGAGCAAATGCCGCATAGAATTAGGCAGATGCCCCAGGGCAGCGTCCACAAATAACATTCCAGCTATCTGTTCATTCACAGTTATTTTTTGTGTGGAACTCACTTCTGAGTGCACTGTTTATTTTTCTTTTCCTTACAATTTCCTTTATAATTTAACTGCAAACAACATATATTTAGTGTGCTGTGTGTTCTGAGCTATGTTAGAGTGATTGTGTATTTAACAAGATACAAGATACAAAATTTTCACTCTCTCACATGACAAATTTGTTCAAAAATGGTCTTTCAATAAAACCAGATTTAAAAAACAAAACAAAACAACCCAACCTTGGATTTTCAAGCATTTTCATTTTATCTCAATATTCTGGAAGCTTCCTATGACATTCACCGACAGTCCAATGGCAGAAATCCTGCAATGCACTGTGAGATAAGTCTGTACGGGGAAGGCTTTTCTATAATGTGGCCCTTGACCCACATTAGTGCAGAGTGGGATCCTGAGAGGGGGATGATAACAGCTAATGGTGTCTGACTCAGCATAAATCCATGAACAGACATTTCGCAGGGGTGCTGAGGTCACATGAGCAATGCCATCAACCCAAGCATACATACACAAATGGCCCAATGTGAAGAGCAAACTTATAATACTTTTCTTGGCTATTAAATCATCATTTGCTCTTCCAGTATAACAAATACATGAGAAAACCTTTTTTTAGCCTATTTCTGGTAAGCTCACATCAGTGAATAATTTCCATATGAATCGCTAAAAACATATGGGGCACTTCCATCCCATGTTCCCTCTTTAATTTTCAACACAGCCTCAGGCAAACTTGTGAGGGGATGAGTAGAAATGATGCCCGACTTTATCAGAGTGGCAAACCACACAGTTACACTGTTAGTTAGAATTTTATTCTTTCTTCAAAGGCTTTCTGGTCAAAAGAAATCCGTTATATTTCCTCATCATCAGCTGCACTTGTGCACGATATATAAGCTATTAGTCTTGTCAGAATAATAGTGCAACTCAGAACTCTTGACATGATGTCCAGGTAAATGAATCCTACAAGAGGTTTTATCAAAACGAGATTTGAAGGTGAGAGTGTTGCAATTGCTCCCTGGGCAGCTGACTGATGGGTAACTGCAGAATTTCTGTTTATTTTTCTTTGGTATGGTCTCACTATAACTATTTTATTTTGCTTACCCTTTTTTTAGAGCACCTTAAAACTAACAAACAATTTCCAAACTCTAAGTGAAAAACGGGATGCTATTCAGAATTCCCATCCAGAATTCAGATTATTTTTAGGACAAGTATCAAAGTCGGTGTTTTCTTCCCTCAATTCTTCTCCCTATTGAGAAGATTGTAAAATTCCTGCCACAGACGGTAAACCAAAACCTAAAAATGAAGAATTGCAAGAAGTTTTGTTGTCGCCGGTATTGCATGGGTCCTTTAGGCTGGAGTTCACTAAGCTAATTTACAATTAGATGACTTGGAAATCTCTACATCTTTATCACATCTTTGTTTGGCTCTTTAGCACATGCTCTCAAATCTCAAAACGTCCCCTCTACACAGCAATAACTGCCACATTATCAAAGCCAAAAAATAAGGCAAAATAATAAGACAAAAAAAAAAAAGACTGCTTTGACATTAGACATTAGTACAATTAGTAATAAATGACATGTGGCGAACATTAGTAAATCAGTTTGCGCTTTGTACATACTGGCAATGCAATTTTTATGCCAGAACTAAGTTTGTTCTGGTGCAATGTGCTAGTGAATATGGCCATAGTGAAAAATTTGGTTTTACTGGGTACAGTGAATTAGATGATAAAACTGTTCATTTACATGTAATTAAAGTCATTAAAGTCATATGATAGCAAATGCAACAAATCTATTTACCTTGAATCTGAGCTTGCTTATTTAGAACAAGCTGAAATTTGAGGAGGCAAAGTCTGTATTTATTCCTTTCTAAAAAAAACAAAAAAATAAATAAATTTTAGTTGTTTAGTTTTCAGTGTTCTATGTAAAAGACAATACTAATTGTTGTAGGCACGGTCGTTTAAGACGTAGTATCTCCGAACTATAGCCGAGTGTAGCAGACATAAACCTCAGATGGTCGATATGACACATGTCTGTCCTTCTGCACATTTGTCTGTCTTTTATTCCACAGAAACATGGTAGAAAGCAAACTAAGTCTAGGAATCATGGGTCAGTTTACACATAATTATCTCTCTCCGTGCTGAGAAAAGTGGACACTCACCATCTATCTTTGATTTCAAATTATTTACCAACTAATTATTCACAGAGCGCCAATAAGAAGCTGATATAATCATGGATAATTCACTCAACAGTACAGGATGCTGACTTATTAGAATATATGTGATCTTAGCAAAGGAAGAGAAAAAGATTTGCATGCTGTGATGTAAGAGAGTTTTAAGAAAGCATAGTTAAGCCTAATAATACTTCACTATTAAAATCATATGTTTCTGAAGTTATTTGAATGCAGGGTGCTAGGGCATAAAACTTGTCCAGGATTATATTAAGCTGTCTTTTCAAGTAAAACCATGCAAATCAATGTTGGTATAATGCATTTTTGTAGACTGTATGTCACTGGTTGACTTTGTAACCACTTGGTTTCCTAAGCCATAATCCAGCACAGTATTGGTTGTAAACATTTTGCTTTGGTATTTATTTAAGGGGTAAGTTTGCACACCCTGAATGGTCACAAGGCACTTCTTATTTTGCCTCAGAATTTTGAGGATTTAGATAACAACTTGGCCTCTGTGCAATCAACCAATGAAAAGCCACTTGTGAAATGTTCCTGCCTCTATCTCCTCAGGAAAGGTTTTCAGACTGTGTTTGATGTGGCCCCCAGGCACTGATCATTGCACATAATGTGACTCCTCTTCACACAAAAAACCTCTCTGCATTAATGGTGGATGGTTGGAGAACGTTGCTTTCTTTACCCAGCAATTATTAACACTCCTTAAAAAGCATAATCAAAGTGTTAGATTTCAATTTTTTGAGTTGGAAGATGGCTCCAAAGAAAGAGCTACTCTGGAAGGCAGGAAATGGATGAAAATTAACTCTGGGAGCTTGAGTGAAGCTGCAGAGGAATGGGACTGTGTGCAGAGTAAAGCTGTAATAAAAGCAACATTATGTGTAATCATGCAGGGACAGTGTATGCTACATACTGGGTGCAGCGTGCAAGAAGCAAGCCTCAGATTAGCATCTGATATGGCTGCCCTCATGCCAAAGGGTCCAGTTCATTGCAGTGTAGTTGGTTATCATGTGAAAAGAATATGAACCAAGACTCTTTCAGAAAGTGACAAAACCATACTGTAGTATGTAGAGTTAAAAAACAAACCTACATACAAACACAATATTACAGCACTGGGCATATCTTAATTTAAGTATAAGATAGAAACCACGCCAGCACTTATCCTTCTTTTTTTTTTGCATTTACACTGGTCAGAGTTCCTGCAGCCCTGAAATGGTTAACTCTTGCTTTCTGAAAAAAGAGGAATACAAAAGCAAAGTCTTTGATAGCTTAATTTCCCAGATAACTACAAAATAACAGCACAACCTCATAAGGGTCATTGTAAGGGAAAGTTATTAAATCATCATTTTATTTTAATGAGGCTTATATCTTATAATGATGCTACCCTGAAGGAAAGATGTTATTAACTTGCAGGTTAGTTCACAGTCAGAGTATGCAATTAACCCACCTTTTCAAAAGAGCATCGGCAAGCAATCAAATGGGATCATAATGAGAGGAAAGAGATTGCAATGCTCTTTGGCTTATTCATTATTGAGAGGGTCTTTGCAAAGGGCAGTGAGGCTTTAAGGTGAGCCTGCCAACATGCAAAATAACACTGTACTCCTTTAATAAACCAGTGTGTATCTGACTTCTGATGCTACAGAATGGCTCCACAGGATGTGACCTGGATACGATTAAACAAGTCTGCCTCCTTCAGTTTTGCCAAACACAAATAATTAAGGAAGGAAGGCAGCAATATTTCAAATAAAAGTAGGAGTAGGAAAAACAAGAATAATGTGAGCAGCGGCAGTCTTGTTGACTCCTAATGCATGCAGATGGCAGCGAAACAATCTAAAGACGTTGCTGGTAATTGTTCTATTTTCACAACAATTTTCATAAATTGTTTTCAGCATAGCTAACTGTACAATTCATTAACATATACACTGCAAGAGCAACATAATTATGGTCACGTGACAGAGGGCTTTGGGACCTAGAACCCTTAACAGTGAGGATCAACAGCCTTGGGGAAATAACAGGCTTCCATGCACAGATTACCCTTCTGCTTGGCTTGCAGAGCGAAGTCAAAGCTCAATTAATCCATGTTAATTAGAGATAAACTTGGTAGATTGAGCCAGTTGCTTTTTTTGGTGTCTGATAACCCTTAACTAGGGATAGAGTCAAAAAACACTGCATCAAACAGTCAGATCTTGGTTCATCCCACAGGAAAAGCCTCTCAGACATGAGCCTTAATCCCATGTATAATAACTATTACAATTCTAAACTTTGAAGACAAGCAGGAGGTTGTAAAAAAAAAAAAAGGGGGGGGGGGGGGGAGAGGGAACAAAAACTTCGTAATTAAATGGGAGGATAAAAATAAAACAGCCACAATATGAGAGGACTTAATAAGGTCTGGGGAATAGTACACTGTCATTTCATTACATTTGTGACAAGTGGGAAAAAAATCAACCAATTTCTCAGTTCATTAGAGAGACATGTGCTACGTATTAAGAGCTTTATTGCAGTATATTTTTCTCAGTAAAACTGATTCTCTTATCCAACATAAACATTACTGCACCGTTATATTGATGCTGAAGTGCCTTATATTTCCACTTTAGCAGGTCAGAATACTTCATCTCACATTACTAGGGGAAATGGCCTAAAGTAGCCTATATGTTCCAGAAATGCTGAAAAGAAAGACACTTATTTTCTTATCTAATGCAAATAATCAGAGTCATATATGAAGAGCTCAACAGCAGATCTTTTACCATCTTCAACTTAGCAACCACTTACACAGATACACTACTGTGCACACATTTCCTACGCCCTATGCATATCCTTTTTCAAAAACTCTTTATTTAATGTGTATTGTAGCTTACTAAGCTACATTAGCTAGACAGAGTGAAAAATCAATAAATGCATTAGACAACACATGTCCTGCAATATGAGCATTAGATGAGTTTTTACATGGATGCATGAAAGTATATTAATTACTCATTGTAATTAGAATCCAATAATAATCAAGACTCAAATAAAACACAGATGTGTAGCGTTACAATGTACAACTATCAAAAACCATGTTTTAGATTTGCCATTTTTCACTTCACATTTCAAGCAGTGTTACTACCATAAATCAGTGAAGCCTGGGGGGATTCTCTTTTTTCCACCTGCTACTCCCCCTTGAGAGATTAGCCCACAACAGTACCTCAGAAGCTGTGCGCTATGCCGGTTCTTGCTCAAAGGTGCAACCAGCAGAGTGTGCACTGCTTGCCAACAATAAGACTTGAACCTGCTGCAGGTGTTTACAACCTGCTCCCTAAATCATGTCACAGTATTTCTAGGAATAGTTAAAAAACAAAACATGGATAGGCGTAGGAGGGAAATAAAAAAGAGGCAACTTTAAACACTTTTTCTTAATCCTCTCTCCTTTAATAATTTCATCATAAACTTGCATAACCAGCAAAGACTGTCTCAAATTTTCATCATTCATCTCTTAAATTTTCACTGACCTGGACTCTTTTCTTGTGCAGCCTCAAGTCTAAAGAGCATTTTTAAAATGATAAGCAGAACCTTGAGTGAATTTCTACCTTCTCCGGCTTTGAACTAAAAAACCTTGTGAGATAATTTGTGTGAACTGATTAAAATGCATTTGCAGCCGCTGATAACACATTGTGTGGGCTCCTGAGAGCCCTTGTGCATTCTCTTCTTGGACCCCCACCCCTCTGTTCCTAGGCAGCCTACATCAGGTCTGAGTCAGGGGGTGTTTCATCTGTACAATGACTCAACAACAGAGGCAGTTAAAGACGGTACGCACACACCTCATCCTAGCCTATATTTAAATCAGTCTTCCCATAAATATACCATAAAGCTCATAAATACACAGTGTAGCAACAACATGCAACATGAACAATTAGCTATGATAAAGACATGCACTGCTTCCATAAATGCCTGTTGCAAAAATTTAGAAAACAACAAACAGGATGACTGCACCTGCCATAATGGAAGCGTGATGTTTCCTATTGCCAAAAGTGCATCATTTTAGACTGCATACTCTGCTGAGAGGATGCTTTTCAGTATTAAAATGAGACACTGTAAACATCTCATAGTCATACTGATAAAATGACAGTAATATTAATTAACAGCTTGATATTATTACATGTGGCCAAGCTTTGTAAATTTATCACAAGCGGCTACTGTTGTCATTTGTGTGTAATGTACCATTCAGCACATCCACAAGAGGCCATTGAACATGCTTTTTTTTCATATATATATATATATAGTAAAAGAGAGAAATTATTCATGATGTTAGCTAAAAGGAACACATGCAGCTCCAGCATACACATGCATCTCTGTGATGTCCCAACAGTCTTTCAGTATACTTAGCAGGAAATCTTATCTAAATAGCTGCAAGACATCTTTCTACCCCCCCCCCCCCCCCCCTTTAAAAAATCAAATTTAATATACAGCTTGATTGTTTTAAACCGTATTCTCTTATGCCACTGTTTTCTCTTCTCATTTCTTACTGTGTTTTCTCTTGTCTCCCAATCTCTCCATCCTTCCTCTTTGGTTTTTTGTCTCCTTGTTCAATCAAGAGATCTGGCCTCTGACCTTGCTGCTCAATGCCATTAAAATCCTTTCAGTAGTGCTGCTTGTAACACCTTGAGAAAGACTAGAAAGCCTTCTTCTGTCCTTGATATTTGCTTGTAGCCTTTTCTCTTTATAGTCTTTACAGTCTAGTGTGAGGTATACAGTGGGAGGGGAAATACAGATGCATTTAACTGTTTAGCTTTACACCGGTGTTTTAAACAGGGCTGTAAAGGCATATTGATTGACTTGAAAGGGCCTTTTGTGTTTTACCACTAAACCCAAGAAGGTTCTGAAATAAACAGCACACTAACAAATAAACAAAACAAGAAATGTGTGGATAACTTCAATTACATTTCATGGATGTTTATTTTTATTCACTACATCAATTTTTGTGTACTTTCTATAAACATCTTGTATATTTCCTCTCCGGTTCTCCCAAATGTAAATTTCATTATTGTTGTGGCTTGGAAATCAGTCCTGAGAGAAGTTTTACTTCCTCCAGGATATTCTTTTTTTCCCTTCATCTAAACTGAGGATCTCATAGTAAATACGTTTTATTTACTACAACATGTAGGCTATTGAGGCAAAAATCACACATTCCAACACACTAAAGGAACAATATTATATTCCAACACACTAAATGTGTTGGAATATAATATTGTTCAGGTGGGATAGAAGAGATAGAAGGTAAGTGCAGATATGAGTAATATATATAAGATGAAGTATCACATTGTCATTGTCACTGCATGTAGAAGAGTGTGCAACACTGTCACTAATACGAGTAAAAACTGAAGAATAACCAACACAACACAAAGCTTTGCCTCAATACCGCACTGCATGATTACTACCCAGGGGAATCCAGACAACAGTGCTAATCTGACTGAACAGCTGAACCCTGAGCAGGGGTTTTTACAAAGAAGTAATGGACCCCTCGGAGGACAAATCAAAGCCACAATTTAAGTGATTTGGCTGTTTCTATAGCTTGCTTGTTATCACTCATCCAATATGGTTTTCTGTTGTCCATGCAGGAAACACAAAACTTTACTAGTTATTGATCAGTCCATTGGATTCAGCTGATGAAAAAGCCGTAAAAGAGAATAAAAGGAATGGCAGGCAAAGAAGTCCAAAATTACACTCCAGTTGATTCTTGTCCAAAATATCTTCATCAATATTGCATTTATGGCCCGTGATGCTTTTTACCTTCTAATTCAGGGTGTGTTAAATGATGATGCACACACGCTGTATAATGTTACTCATTTGCTCACACTCATTAGAATTAATAATTACACTATCCATCAGTTTGTTCCTATCCATTTTCAGGATCCTTTCAGGACTGGAGCCTATCCCTGCTGTCAGAGAATTAAAGGTGGGATATGCCCAGGACATGTTTGTCACAGAGCTAACAGAGAAACAGAAAACTATCGACTCTAACATTCACACCTATAGGCTATAAGTACCAATCAGGAAAAGGACAAACATGTAAGTATTGGATACATTTCTTTCTATTGATGTAACAGATACGTCAATATTGCCAAAAATATCAGTACTGTACCAACCTCAAAAATCCAGTTAGGAGGCAGTTGCAACATTGCCAAAGATGTACATAATTATCAGATGTTCTACCGAGTAAAGCGTTTTTCTTTGCAGTAATCCTTACAGGAATGTCAAGAAAGAAAGAAAATAATACAAATATGACAACCAACTAAATGAGAATAAAATTGTTTTAAATCATTAAATTATTGTGTATGTTCTATACAACTGAGGTCTGGAAACAAACATTTCATAGGAGGCATCTGAAACAATATCTCTCCTTATGTAATCAGGAAAAAAACTATAATTAGAGTAGAATATATATGTGGAGGTGGGGGCTCTGTATCCGTCTCTGAGCTTGCTGGAAACATGGTCCGCCCTCTGGTGGGACAGAAATTAGGAACAACCATTTTCAGATTGGCTTTATTAAAGCCTCTTGCTATAATAAAGATCCTATCAGGATGAAGAGATTGTAGGTTGCTGATAAAAAAAAACTAGCTGGCTTCTTTATTCAGTCTTGGTATTGGTGCTTGGTAAAATGTACACAGCCAGAACAATGACTCCTGCGGCAGATAAAACCTCTGTGTTTTGCTGTGATGTACTCTTTGTTGCAGAGCGATCTGGCACTGGTGATGCAGATACTGGGCAGTGGTGGTTTATGGGGAGCCATCTTTAGCCTGGTTTGTATTCAAGCTCTTCACACCTGCTTCTGCTTTTTTTCTCTCCACTGCCTTTAAGGTCTGCAGCCTGCTATACTGATCCTTGGAGCGCCTGTCCTGTGCAGGATCTTCTTTAGGACATCCCCTTGTTGATAGTTTACAGCGAGATCTATCGCACAGCCAGAAGTGGCAATCTTTATTAGTTCCTCTCCACTGTAGGGTGGAGGGCTTGTGACAGAAAAGTAAGCTAAGAAAAGGAAAAAAAAAAATCATGCTCTATACAATGATGACTGACACAGCTGTGATGTTGCCATGAGTATATGTTTTGCTCTCACCACCTTCAACAAGAAAATGTGTCCCCTGTCAGTGCTTAGTTCTATGAATAATTATCCTACCATGATACTTTTCAAACTCTGTGCCTTTGAATAATTCATAAGGAAAATCCCGGGTTCTCTCGCTGATGCTTTCACCAAACTCTCATTTGGAACAATTCGAGAAAGCAAGTGGTGGGAATAAAACGAAAAGAAAACACGCAAAAAATGGAGATCATTGAATTTCAGCATGAATCTGTCAGAACGTCTTGTCAAAGGCAATAGCCACAGGCTTCATTCAGTCAATGCAACATGCAAAAGTAGGATTGTGTTTGCATTGCTGGCGGGTGTTCAGGTAATGTCACTTAAACAATGTTGACTCGTGAAAACAGTACAAAAGAATGTAGCCAGAATTTAATCGAAATAAACATGTTCAAGTTTAATTAAATTGCTTTTTCAGTTGCACATTGCCTCCAGTGCAAACAATGGAATATCATTACTGGAAAAGTATAAAAAAAAAGAAATAAAAAAACTTTGAAGAATTCAAATTAGGGAACTTCACTAGAGTCTAGTAGTGTAAAAAAAAAAGGCATAAACAAATAAAAATAATACTAAGATGTAATAAATGAATTTTGTTTCTCATGTTTATCTATCCTTTTATTGGTGTTGGGTCTGCGCTTCACAGGCCCGGCTGATTTAGAGACTTATTCCCGTTAACGAAGCAAGACGAACAGCTCAACCGGTTTTTCACATGTTAGCGCGGGAAGGATCTCAGAGCAGCCCTTCTGCCCTCGGTCCCAGACCACTTCGAAGAACCATCTTCTCCTGCAGCCTTTTATTCTGTGACACACAGTTTACACAAACACCCATTGTAAAAAAAAAACAAACCCTATGGTCACAAAAGGTTAAAACACTCTGTGTGAGTGTGTGTGTTTAGGGGTGTGTTTGTGTGACTCTCCTGCTCACCGGAAGGGTCATAAAGGCAGGAAGTTTACTAAACAAGAAAACAGAACCTTCACATAGGATGTGCCTATAATAAAACACTACAGCCTCCCCCACCATTCAACAGGCTGGGGAGGGAGTCAGAAACAAAAGAATGTCTTTGATCATACAGTTTAAACTAAGACTTACAAATTTAAGTAACACAATCAAAACATTTAACAATTTGACTCCAACAATTGGTTTTAAACAAATGGCCTTCTTCAGCTGATTGTCATTGCAATGGACAATACAAATACATTTCCTTCTCTAATGGGGTCCTTGACTGTTTGGTAAATATTGGAGGGAAACACCCTCAGTGCTAATCACTAAATTACACCCAGTCCCTCAAGGGATTTCATGTCAAAGAAGACAACTTTTTCTTACTATTATTGTTTAACAATAGATTTTTCTGAATGAAAAGAAAACATTTAATCTGTAACATGAGCATTAAAAGGGTTAGAGTTGGCTGCACTAAGATATTATATCCAACCATTTTTGGAAAACTAGTAAGTGAAATTTTTAGTACACTGTTCAAAAAAGCAGGACTTTTGAAGTCAAAGTACCTTAAGCACTCACTCAGTTACTGTTACAGTTCTGTCATATTTGCAGGCAATCCATCAAAAAAGCAATGCAAAAGTAGCTCTCACTTTACTTCACTTTATTCTGTTTCATGTTTCCTTGAAGTTGCTTTCACAGTGAACACAGAGCAGTGAGAAAGCATCTGGATACATCCAGGGACTGTAGCTCTCTACACGGCAGCAGTTTAACTAACAATAGCCCAGGGTGATTAGTTTAAGTACTCAAAAAGGGGGGATGTGGGAATCCAGTATTTTAACAGTAGGTCTGCCAAGGCAATATGTTCAAGGTAACTTCAGCTTGTAAAAGGCTGCAGTCTCATTTCTGAAACAGACCCAACTGCTAACCAATAATGGAAAAGTTTCCCAGAGGAAGAGATATACTTTACTCTGTTGGTTAAAATCCACACGCCTGACTTTAATAATAGTTGGAATCAAAAATTACTTGCATCAAACACAAGGCCAAATAGACCACGTTTCAAGCAAAGCCCTGAATCTAGTACATCTACAAGAACTATTACGCCTCTTTGCCTGTAACGGAACGTCTATAACTGAGAAATTATATGTGTGTGTGTGTGTGTGTATTTCTGCAGGGTCAACATATATATGTTATCCCTGCAGAAATCTAATATTTCACATAAAAGCAGGAAAAACTGGATCAGAAGAGTCACATGGCCATGTGAATTCTGAAATAGGATTATTTTTGTAGTTGTTTCTATATGAAATACATTTGAAAGTATACCCTGGTTTAGAAGTAAAATTCCAGTTTAGACTGGTCAACTATTTTAATAACAATAATAATATATAATTAAATAAATAAAACCTTTTTCAATATTATTTGGGCACTTCACTGTTTCAAGGTAGAGACATGAAAAGTGAGCTTGTCTTTCCTGTATGTGAAATTTGATTCAGCAGCTCTAAAGGTTATGCTATCAGGCTACTTTGAAATTCTTCATGAATGAAAAAAAATCTTTGATTGTATATCTGCATATCTGCAACATGTGCAATATGTGCAAATCCAGCAGATGATCTGATATTAAGCTGTTTACAAGAGCTCTGTGAATCAGCTCTAAAATGGTATCAAATATCAGCATCATTGTAAAAACATTTTTATTGCATTTCAGGGACAAGTATGGCCATTTCTGAATTATGATCTGACTGGCCCACTGACTCACGACACCCCGGCTTAAAAACTGAATATATAACTACATGGAAGTTGGAGAGTTATATTTTATCATGGATTGAACAAAAGATTATAAATATGGAAAGACTACCAACTTTCTTTAATATACACTGTGACAACTAAGGAAAAATAAGAATGTTTTCTGGCACAAACACATATGACATTTAATGACTGTTTTTTTGGGATCAAGTGTTGTTTAGTCCAGCTCAATCTAAAGGTGATGTCACTAGCTCACATTTTACATGCATCTATTTACAAGTTTGCTAAAGATATTAAGTTTAAAAGATAATTACCAGTGCTGATAACAAGTTTTTATAAACAATTATGCATAATTTTCTGGTATTTGATAAGCCCATAGTTTATCATTTAGAAAATGATAAACAAGCAGAGGAGTTATGTTCATTTGGGGGACAATTTTGCCAAGATTTGGAGACACTCACCAAAACAGTTCTGTATTTTCATAGTAGACTTATTGAGGACTCTTTATTGCTCACAACCACTTTCCTGCATTAAAAGTTTGTTGCTACCTAGAGACCTAGGGTGGGTTTCTTCAGGGCCCTGTTTGCTGAAGATAAGCTGTAACTGACTCTACTGCAGACAGACCCTTTTGCAAAGAAATCATTAACATGGTCATTTCTTATGGCACTTGGTTGATTTCTTCCATCCTGAACACTAAGGATGTCTACTTAAATTAATGACTTTCTTGACTGCTTGAAGGTAAGTGATGGGGAAGTTTATAATCTTTTAAGAAGGCTGGAAGGCAATGCTCAAAGGAGGAGATGGCTAATAATGTTTTATTATGAAAACAGATTAAATTAATCTTTGGATTAATCAGTTGCTCTATGGACTCACCCACAAAAATCTTATTATATTACTCTCAGCACTACCACCGCTGAGGCAGTCTTTAAGTAAGCAAATTATGCCCATGTACCACCTTAAACTAATAGCTTTTATATATTTTATCAAAATTTTAATACACATTTAGTATTTCATGTGTTTCTGGTTAAGACATGTCTTAAAATTAGTGATGCCAACCAATGTGATGTACTGAAAAAATGAAGCTTGTACCACTGCAGGTAAACTGCTTCTGAGGTAAGATATGGATCATGAGTTCTGAGATTATCTGCTGCACTGCCTTTTTCATAAGGCAGCTACACTTTCTAGCCAGTCTGGCCAACTCCTGCTACATCTCTTGCTACATCTCCCAGTCCATCTGCTAGTGCATGCTGACAATATTATTGATCCAACTGCAAACAACTTTGAAATATTTTCACACCTGTTTACTCGCAAGGATTAAACTAATTGCACTGTAACAGAGACACAGACACACTTCTTTTCTACGAGTTCACAAGTTTCTCTGAACACTTTGGCCATGTTTGCATTTACAAGAAGATAAAACCTGACCAGAGAACAGATTAAGCAAGCAGGAATGAAGAATGAAGGCTATAATACATCAGCAAGAGCTAAAGATATGTGACAGATAGATAGAAAGGAGACCGTATTTTGATTAAAGATGAATAATTACTGTAGGGCTCAACGGGTCATGGAGATATTGAGCTCGGGCAGAGTGGGTCAAATTGGGGCAGGATGTGTGAGTGGCCACAGAGAACGTGGTGGGTTGCTGGCTGTACAGAAAAGTGAGAGAACCATAGCAGAAATGAGCATAGAGACCAGAGTGTGGAGTACGAATCCAAGCAAATAAAGAGAAATCCATAGCAGATCAGGCACACTGGAAGGGGAGGAGGGTTGCAGACTGACAAGGGGTATTTCGGTGTTAAATATACACCATAGTAACCATAAACCCCACTGAAACTCTACAATGGAACCTATGCTGTAGCCCAGTGTTCCTTTCCTAAAAATGCAGCTAAATGTCATCTTGATTCAGCCTATAATTATTTTGATTGAACTGTTCTATGCAGTAGATTCGTGCTATGTATTTCTGGCTGTTTTTAATAAATCATTAAGAGAATGACAATCAGTATAAAGAATAATGATCAACAGCCTCAATATAAAGACTAATAGATGTCAACAAATAGAAGGAATGGACTTGAAAAAATGTACAAAGTGCAAAAACCTGAGGGACAAATATGTTTGCATCTGAAAAGCTGACTATATAAAGCATATATAACATCATTACACCACAACAAGATAACATCGAATGCACCATGAACAGACATAAATTTAAGTTATGAAGACTCACCACAGAAGTCTAAATCAGCAACAAGGCAGACTGGTGTGTGGGGTAGAAGAGAGAAGCACAAGCAACTGTGGATGATAAGCTGTCTTTGTTCTACTTTATACTTAAAATTTATATGATAAAATGTTTCTTTTTTTTTGTTGTAGCCAACTGTGAGGTCAATTTTAGTTTTTTAAAATCTTTTAAATATAAAATAATTAGTTTGTTAATTCTTATTTATACTTAGAAGCATCTGATGGAACTTAAGAAATGACTTGTTCACCATTGCAGCTCCAGTTGTAGGACCCCTGCATTTCAAAAAGCCAAACCGATGGTGGTTTGAGAAAACACACTTTTGCTCATTAGCTATAAATACATCCTAGTTTGTTAGTTTCTTACTCTACCATACATTATACTTCTCAGTTTCAGTATTGATCTCATTTTGGTTTCAATGTGCATGTCCACAGTGATCTTTGCTAAAAAGAGCATAGAATCCTGTACTTATTGGAAGGTGCCCCGTGGGGTTTCTTCCAAAGACAGCAGTGTCATCAAGATGAAAAAGTTCAGGGGAAAAAGGTTATTGGTTCTAGTCTGTAGGGGGGGGGGGGGGGGGGGGGCATGACGACACTAAGCCAGAGGGCACTACTGTGGCCTAATTATGGTCCAGATGGTCTGAATAGGTATCATTTCCAGAAATTAATTACTGAGTGTCCATGTGCACCACATGGCCAGCATCCTTAAAAAGTGTGTAAACATGTCCCCGGTTCTTATTAAATAAACCAAAATGATTGCTTTTATTCTGGAATCTGGTTTAAAAATGATTATTCCTACACGTGACACAGTTTTCTAAACAACATACCTGTATACTTGATATATTTTTGCAAATTATTTTCAGGGAAATTGACAAATTTTATACAAAAAAAACTTATATAAACACATTTCTGGTATGACAGCAAGTTAATAAAAACACAAGTCATCCTCTTAAACGTGGCTAGACTGTAAAAACAACTAAGCAATCTGACACATCTCATGTATGACAAAGAGCATAGGTTTTAGGGTCTTGTGAGGACGCTACAACCTTTCCTTTTGACAAACTCGGTACATTTTGTTGAGCTCCAATAAGAGGACTGTCTGTGTCTTGTTATACAGAATTCTATTTTTATTAATTGTTAACATGTTTCAAAGTTAGACACTCCACGTTGAACTATGTACAGGGGTGCAAAGTGCAGTGGAGGACAACGAGTGGTGGGGGTATTATGGAAATTAGTTATAATTAGAGAGGTGCAAGTGAAAACAACACAACAAGGCACAGAGCCTGAGTGATCACTGAGTCATAAGTGCAAGATACAACCATCTGTACGTGTAAAGAGGGTGACACATAGAGGGACTTCACTGTTTATGAGTGAGCATGACTTGGCTTTGTGGTAGATTTTGTGCAGGGATAGTTTGATTTTAATGATAATTTTACGCATTTATAATTTAAGAGACTTGTGTGGCGGCCCTTCTCTGTAGGCCACCACGGGAAAATTGTGACACATACAAAGACTGTCTCATCCTTGCTAATTTAAACTATCTTTACCACCGAATCAGAAGGGTATGCATTTCATAACTCCTGAAAGCCAGAAAGTGGGACATCGTGAAAAAACTGGTTATTTGGCCTTGTGGAACTGGGGTTATTCTATTTTAATAAGAAATCAGCTTTAAGGAGATTCATTCAATGTGTCATCCATCTTCTTAGCACGGGAATAGAAATGTGACTAGACTTGAGGCTAAGAGGTCATAAGTATAAATCCAACATAAAGATATTTTTAATTACGCGTGTGCTTTGTTTGTCAAGAGCTTTACAAACACTATTCCAAGCTGTACACAAACAACACATCAGACCACACCTCAGTGTTAGGATGATCCTTACTGAAACTGCGTGTGAACTCTGCTAACATTAACCTGGGAAAAGATAAACTCAGTAATGACACCCTGTTGCTAAAAATGCAAAACTTGAAGAACTATTGTGAATGTGAGCTGAGTGTGTATCATTTTTTAAAAGCTCAAAAGCAATGAATTACAATATCAGCAGGCTGCAGGTGTCTTTTTTTTCTTCATTAATGCATATGAAAGCAATTATGTATTCAGAATTAAGGAGCCCTGATGTCTAATGCTTTTTAGCTTGCTCACACCCTGTGGCCTTCAGTTATGTGTTTCCACAATGATGCTGTGATAATTCACTTTCACCGCGAGAGCTCAGTTTTTGCTCAGTCACTCAAACAAAAGTCTTGAATTGACTCATTAAATTCTCAAGGCGCAGCCGAAAGCAATTACAGAGCATCTGGGTGGAAGAGCTATAGCAAAGGCCTTTTTCTTACTCTGCCCTTAATAGAGGCTTGGCTTACAAACAAGATGAATCATGCTCTTCTTTTCCTTAAGCCTCAGCATTTTGGTGAAACCTTTCAGACTAGCATTGTATGCTCATAACACCTCACTGCTGGAGACAGTGGAAAGATTAAGCCTACACCAGCATGCAGAAAATGCACATTTTAAGGCTCTTAGGATCTTTTGTACAACGTGTAAAAAAAAAAATGCTAACCGCAACTAAAAGTAGTAGTAGACTTCTTAGTGTTTCGTCTTGTCACACATGTTAACAGGTATCTGGCTCATGAAGACAAAGACTATGGCAAAAGGCATGTATTATGTAGAAAAGATGAATTCATCGCTCACTGTACAATTCTTCCCTGCTATTCTTCATTTACTGCACATGAACAAGTAATAGGATGATAAGATGGGTAGTATACGCAAAGGTTATGTTGTAAGACGGAGGAAGCTTAGTAAGGCGACACGGGCACAAAGCTTATTTTTCACAAAGGGCACTTGCCATCAGGATGTTTCTGTAAAGTTTGGTGTCACTGGCACAGATTTAACAAGATGACAGGGATTTACACCCATCTGTGTGCGAGTCAAAAATAAGCATTTGTCTGAGGGGGACAATCTCACAGTATCGTAGTATTTCAGGCAACCAAGGGAGCAATCCAAAAAGTATTATTTGACCCTAGGCATTTAAATTAGGCTGCAGAATGTTTTTATCATGTCATCGAAAGTGAACACGCACACTCTAAAAAACAGCAACAGAAAAAAAAGAGGATTACACTGAAAAGAATGAAGACACTGCATGACTTTCTCTGATCCCTCACACCTCTTTTTCAGAGATTATATTCAAATATTAATCCATTCAAAGCGCCCATTTAGATGCTTGTATGATTACAAGCATGAACTATGTGTATTATAAGTAATACATTATCTAAATTTACTCCAATAGTCTTTACAGATTGGAGACTTTTGCTTAACAACTTATGTTTTAAACACAAATATGAAGTAAAGATGTCTTACCACAGTAATTCATTGAGTAGCAACTGATATCAATATGCCACAAACAGTCCTTTAGAAAACAGGATTCTTGGTTTCTTCTTGTGTGTTTTCCTCTCTTGAGCAAAAAAAAAAGATCCCTCAAGTGTATCAGAGCTGAAAAAACAGCGCCACAACTGACTTGGTGGAAATTGATAAAAGTGAAAAAATCTGCATCAGTTATTCAGTCTGCATTCAAATTGCAGTTTCAAATAAGGAAAATCAAATAAACTTTGAAAACACTACCTACTAGAAGCAAACAAAGAAGATTCAATAGGTCTGTTTGCCTGCTAATGCAATCAGAAGCTGCTAGCTAGTTACCTATTCTGGTTAATTAACCCCCAGAGGATTAGAGAGAGCAGAGGCTGCAATCTCGATAGGCCTACTGGGCTCAATCAGGACCACAAACTGAACATTGTATATGGCATAAAACTGTTGTAGTAAACACATTCTCTTCCCTCTGCCAAACCCTGGGGAGCTCTTAATCAAACCACAATGTCGGTGCCTGTGCACAAAATGAAGAGAAGAATGGAGAGAAAAGACCTGAAAGCGTCTGAACTTACAGGCTCTTGGCCTTTTCTTTGACATCTAGTGACATTTTAGCTCTGCTTTCCCAGCTGAGACTGTTTCTACCTGAAGAAAGCACAATATATTGTGAGGATTTTACTTCGTCGTTAATTATGAGCTTCACCTTGGATGGTATTTTCCGTATTTCAATTCCAGTTTGCATAATGCAATTAGGGCAATTTCATTGATCTATGTTTCGTCATTAAACACAGACTGTACTCATTAGCAATCTGCTGTAATGTAACTATTCTCCCATTTAGATGCAATGCTACAGAAATCATCAGCATGATCTGACCAAATAGATTTTCCCTCACTGTGCAGTTGCTGAAAAATGCAGTCTCTCATTTTTGAGTTCAGCTACACTAATGAAAGATTGACTTAGTTATTGAAGCATGCTGAGCTATTTAAAGCTCATCAAAAGTGTTTAGAAATTTCCAAAGATGATGAATGCAGAATGCTGCCTTTATCACAGCTGCACTTTTTCCTTTGGTGCTGTTTCTGTTCTGGTTTGCAAGTTCCTGGTTAGAGCTGAGGGAGACTGGTGGAAACGTGAACACATTACTCTGAACAGCTATTTAAATCTGCATTCTTATTGACTGGTGCTGCTCCAACTGCCTATGCAATCTCCTGTTTCTTGGTTCCATTTGTTTGTGTTATTGTTCAGGTTTGGTTTGCACTTCCCAACCAGTGTTGGGACTAACGCGTTATTAAGTAACGCGTTACAGTAACTACGTTATTATTGTGGTAGCGAGCACGGTAACTAGTTATTATGCCAAAATCAGGAACGCGTTAGTCGTTACTGGGATTTAGATAGGCTCGTTACTCGTTACTTCGTGTGGTGGCTATCGCGGAGTTTCCACAGATTCAGTAACATTAGCAAGTGGTGGAGGCCAACAGGTGGATGAAGGAAAAGGGACGCAGAAGGAAAAGAGACCCGAGGCGGCCGACGGTCCAAGTGTGAACTGAACTTCAGGTAAGAAGTTATGACCTGCTGTCTCTCTGGGTCAGATATAAACCAAGTTTAGGTGGAGTTTATTTTCGTTATTCTGACTTTTTCCGTACTGCGTGCTAGCTAGCATGACGGGGTTTCTATACAGCTGGGTGGGTGCTATGAAGTTAATGATGTTGAACTTTATTTTGTTCATAAGTTATTAGAGTTGCCAGCCGTCCCGTCTGGTATTCAGAGAAAATATTACGCGTTTCTTATTGAGGTGAAAAGGAACAGTTTGTCCCGTAATTCAGCTACAATGGAAAAGACACAAAGCTGGAGTTATTCTGTGTCTTTGCTGCACAGCTGCCTCTTCTTCTTTCATTCTCCCCCCTCCCTCTCCTGTTTCTTCAGTCATGAAAACTGATCAATGATCAGCTGATCGGCTCTCTTGTTTGTTTATCTCTCACTTTGCGCCAGAAAGAGGAAACCAGCGGATGTCGCGCTAAACAACAGCAGCACGTTTAAGCTTGATCAGCTGTTGTTAGAATTTAGTTAATATTAATTTCTAGTATCAGCTGATGTTTGCTGGAGCCACAGCTGTAAAGCTGCTGGTCATGATATGGTTTGTATATGTGGTGAGAGGGAAACATGAAGATGAAACCAGGAGATGTCCTTACTGGATCATCAGAGCTGAACAGGTGATGGAGAAACAGGTTTACCTTTTAGGTGACATGAATGAGTTGAAGGGAAGTTGTGAACTGTTTCTGAGAGACAAATAACCCCAGGATCGTTTTCTAAGTAGCTGACAGCTGGTAACTGTGCAGGGGCGGATCTAGCAAAGTGTTGCCAGGGGGGCATGTAGGGCATTAACAGGGAAAGGGGGGCACAAAGAAATACTTTTCTTTCTTATTCTCATTTAAAATGTCTCGCTTTTAAAAAATAATTATCTGAATCTTACAACAAACGATTGATAGATTGATGCATATATACCATCAGAACAGTGTACATCACTGTCACAACAGTGTTTATTTTCATTCAAAGGCTTTATGATTTTTCCAATAATGGTGGGCCGGTCTCTAGTCAAAATGCCCGGGCCAATTTTCTTTCCCAGTCCAGCCCTGTATGCAGCTCATCTGCAGTCTGGTGTTACCTACATCTTCCTATTCCGAAGGCAGAATTTCTGAGTTCTGAGTACAATCAAAGCACCACGACTGCAGTTTTTGTGTTGGATGTAAAAGGCGCACATGACTCTGTGACATAGGCTAGAATCATGGCGGCAGTCAATGACGGTCCAGGCGTGGGATTTCTCTCGTGGAAATATGTACATTATCTTTTCCTTTCTATTGGTAGGTGGCACAGTGCAGTTGTGGCAAGTAAGCAAGCTAGAAGACTGGCAAAGTTATGGAAGCAACACATTAGCAAGAGAATTCCGAGTAAAACCAAAGTTACTTTCCCTAGTAACTAGTTACTTTGAAAGTAACGAGTAACTTCAAGTAACTGAGTTACTTTTGAGAGAAGTAACTAGTAATGTAACTAAGTTACTATTTTAAAGTAACTTACCCAACACTGTTCCCAACACGTATCTCACATTTGCTAACGCTTCCCTTTATTACCTACATGACTTGATAGTGAATTACGCACTTCATGTTTATGTCCTTTAGATTAAATAAATATTTGTTTATCTTTGTTTTTCATTTTTGAAAAAAAGGTATGAAGTCCATTAATTCTGCAGGCATTCACTGGTAACGATCAAAAAACATACTGTTTGAAAGAGGGGAATTGTGAGTGTCACATGGTTGGATAACAGTAGGTTGCATAACAACACCAGTGGCTGCAGGGACTCCAGACATGCCTGCAAACGTATTGGACGAGTTTGATCATGGCAATGTTTCCCAACCTTTTGGAGCCACGGCACATATTTCACATTAGAAAAATCATACGGTACACCACCAAACAAAAATGTCACAAGAAGCATATTGATAATTTTCCCCCCACATCAGGCATAGCGGAATTGGTTGGGTCTGTCCCCAGTATAGCTTTCTTCTGACCACTGCTCATGCTAGGGCCTTCATCTGGGTCAGAATTTTCTCCAGGACCCAGGTCAGATTGACTACTTTTTCTTTTCAATTATTGCTGCGTTGTCTCACTCACAGCATGATTAATATGTAATTTCTTCTTCGTCTTCTTCTGTTTTACTGGCAGTTGGCAACAGATTTAATTAGAGCAGGTTGTTGTACTGCCCTCTAGTGGAAGTCAATTTTTTTAATTTACTGCAAGGTTGCTATTTTAGCAAACCCATAATTATAGCCTTTTGAAATCACACACACACACACACACACACACTGAGTAAATCAGCCTTAAAAATACCCAGAGGGATATTGGTATTTTTTTTAAAATATTCATGGATAGTAAACTATGAAATGAACAGGTGCGGAGAGGAAAATAGTGAAGGTTCCAGTCATATCACCGGAGCAGAACAATTATTCCTAATCGAGACCTTCTTGTAAATTGTGACAAGGTCTTGCCCCCAAATTACGCAGGACACAGTCAACAGCCACAAAATAAATATTTAATGACATTTTCGAAAGACAAGGCTTCGTGGCAAGCATGAGAAACTGTGTTCTGAAGATATCAAGAAGCTGTAGAGGTTTGGTTAGGGCATGGTGGTGGTGTGTATCTAGGATTCCAGTGGAACACAAGCTCACTGACCAGACTAAGAAAGCATCTTCACACAGTAGTGTTAAATAAAAGCTGTATATTACAATTTTATGCAACAAAATTACATATTATACTAAAGTGGAAATGATTCTGGAAGAGCCAGAAGGAAGTCATCCATAGAAACAAACTGTTTTCATTTGATCAGTGCTTTAAAATACACACCTACACACACACACACCTACACACACCTACACACACACACACACACACACACACACACACACACACACACACACACACACACACACACACACACACACACACACACATATTATTTGTTATCATCTAATATTTCTTTTTAAATGTGCAGTCTAGTCTAAATATAAGTGCTGCTCACAGGCCAATTGACATGCAGCATGAAGCATTGCACTTCACAATCTCTGTATATTAACCTGATCTTATATAACATATGTATTGTATGCAATAAATACAGTTGCTCAAAGTACTAATACACTGATGAGAGTAGCACACTGACATTTGGACAGGAGAAACTCAGGACTGAAATGCCTGTTCCTAGAGTACAACCATCTAAAAAGTAAGCAAGGAAGACACGAGCATTAATCAAAATCTGATGATTTGTTTGCTTTCCCAACCTGATTCCTCTGGAGACACTGTGGATGTCTAAAAATGCATTTCATCCTTTGTTCCTCATAACCAAGAGTCACAAATCTTTTAGCCACAAGAGGCTTTGTCACTTGAATATAAACAACTTGTCATGGTCCTGGGTCGGTGACCCAGCGCTTTTAGTTTGTTATCATTTTCCAGATGATGATGATGATTGTTTTAGTTCTGTGTTATATTCGGTCTGCCTCTGAGTCTGCGTCGGTATCTGTCTGTCTATGGTGTCACCCCATCTGTTTGTGAAGCTGTCTGTTTAGATCTGTGTCTTGTTTGGTTCCCCGTGTCTGAGTTTCCTGTTTTATTGTGAAGGTCTCTGTCTGATGTGAGTGTGTTCAGTTTACATTTCCCCTGTCCCGTCAGTTCTGATTTCTCCCAGCTGTGTTGCCCTCCTGTCCCTCATCCCCTGATTACTGGTGTGTATTTAAGCCCTGTGTGTTCTCCTGCCTGTTGTCGGCTCGTCTGCATTCATCCGTCTACCTCTGCGTTCTATGGTGTTCCTGTCTCTGCGTCTCTCTGCCCCGCACCCCTTTTGTATGGTCTCAGGTTTGTCACTTAGTTTCTCCCAGTTTAGGTTTCCGTTTGTAAAGTACTCATACCTCGTTGCCTGTTTTTGTCACCACCACCTTTGTAAATAAAACATCACTCGTATCATCAGTTTGCTGCATCTTGGGTCCTCCTTTTCCTCCACACCACACGGCTCCCTCCGCCAGCCGTGACACAACTGCTAAAATAACTGATGCTGACTGACAATCTATGCAACATCCAACGCTCTGCATTTCTCACGGTACCTTAGATAAACAAAATTTTCCACCTACAGTATAATCCCACATGCCTGTTTAATCGTGGACAAAGTGCCTACCAGGGGTGATGACTAATTAGACTTCAGATAAATATTTACAGTAATCACTGGTTAAAGCAAGCACTTACATGCTTTGTGATCTAGTATTGAGATCTTTTATATATGGTCCATTTTCACAAATATTCCCTAGATTATATCTTAAAAAATCTATTATATGTAAATAGATGCTATATACATTACAAGTACAACAAAATGTACAGATATTAAAAAATCTAGAAAGAAGCCCTAATGTATGTAAGCCACAATTTGATATAGTCGAACTCAAGAAGAAAAAAATCCTGCTTTTGTAAAAGTCAACCTATCACTAGGAATCACATAGACAATAGGTTAGTCATTTATTATTTTATAAGCAAAACCCATCTGTCTGTATCACTGTTGCAGAAAACATTACTACTACTACTGTGTCACAGCAAATTAAAAAAAAGATATACCTGCAGGAATATCGAGCTTCTTAGAATGTGAGTACACAAACCTGTTAAATCTGCACTCTACTCTGCGTGTGGCTGCAAAGTGACTAGCACAGAGGCAGATGGGATATTTATGGGATGTTTAATTTCTTTAAAACCTAAATGTGTTATGTTAAAAAGAACACCGGAAACAGCAAGTTGGTATCTAGTTAGGGAAGTCAAACATGGGTTTGCAAAATAAACTCCTATTTGAAAAATTAGGTGATTTCTGTTCTACCTCATTATTCTCATGACTTTACATTTGTCATGATGAATGTGGGCCTATACCCAACACTAGCAAATACAGAAAATTTAAGGCATGCTGTAGAGACCCAGCACGGATGTGAGGCCGAGTAAGAAAGAGGGGATACACATTTATGAAGAGAAGGAAGGCTGAAACCAGTCCAGTGTACTTAAATGGCTGATAGAAAAGACATTGTTCATATGTATCGTAGGGGTATCATAGAGACAGGCATTACGGTTAAGGCAGAGAGAAAGAAGGTAGAACCCAATTAATTGAGAAGATGCTGAACTGCCCATTGACATGCGATGTCACCCTTTGAGCCATGGATGTGTTTACATGGACGCAAACATTCAGGTTACTTTTTGTTTAAAAAACAGTTTTGGCCACCTTAGTGTATCAGTGATATATAACTGTGTATTATTAAATATTACATATGGTGACATCTTTTGGTTTAAATATAGATGGAAAACAACATTTGAAATATGGACCTTGATTCACGTCCAGTCTTCCCTTACTCTTTTACTTTGCAAAGGATGTGTCTGTGAGACACTTATTTTTTATGTAGACCGATCAGCAAAAATATTTACTGTTGTAAATATTTGCCGTGTTACTTTGTTTTTAAATCTTGGGCTTCAATGCACTTTGATTTCCCATGAGTCCACCAGAGCATACCTAAAAAAAATTAAAATAGATGCAGCACATTTTACAGTTTAAAAGAAAAATACTTTCACAGGTCTAAGCAGTCTCATGCATATTTGTAATTTAGTTAACTCACAAATGAAAAAAATATGTGCATAAGGACAGTTTCCCTGTAATGCATTTATTAGGAATAAAACCTACAAATGAAAGTTTTTTTTTCCATTGCTAATGAAATTCATATTTATCTTTTATCAGCTCCCAAAAGTGAGGCTTACAGATGTTCGCTAGTGATTATATAAATGCTGTTAAGAGAAACTTCATTTTCATCTCTATTACCTGCAACATCTGATATAAATCAGCCATAAATCAATATTTCCTTTATTCATAATATTGGCCTGTGTATGCACAAACACAGCCAGAAATGTGAAAAACTTGGGGTGCAGCATGAATTGAAGCAAAACAATTCTTCACTGCACTGCCTTTAGCCCCCTTCTACGCACACTTTGCAATGCTGCTGCTTAGTTGTCATGTCTCACACAGTCAGATTCAACAATGCATTGCTGCATGCCTAACTGTCACTTCCAGGTGGATGTTTCCCACAAGCTGGAGGAAAGAAAAAAAATACATTTCTCCTCCATGACATCCTGTCCCCTATGAGATATAACACCTCCTTCCATCTGCAAAAAAGAGAAAGAAATCTAATTTTCAAAAGCTTCCTGTCCGACAACACAGTGGCCGCTGTTCAGACCTGTAGATTTGCTCTCAGCAGACATTGGATCACACCTTCCATCATCATCATCTTCTGCTCCAAGCCCTTGTTCTCGCTCCTCGAGGCAAGACCACTTTGACAATCTCGTTCTTTGCCTTTTTTTCATCGACCTCTTGACCGTTACAACGATCTGTAATCTGTAATCTCTCTCTGTATTTCTGTACTGGAACAAACAAGAAACCTATCATTGGATCCAAAGTGTATCCTTGCAGTAAAGTGTTTAACCACATGAGCAAAGTCCTGAGCAAACCACGTCATTCTCAGATTGGCCAAACTCTAAATCTGAGACGTGGACGACTGTTACCTTTTGCCCATAATAGTGTGGGAATAATAACACATTGCAATATAAACTGTGATAAAATGAACCTCAATTTGCTGGTCTTGGTGGCCCTGCTGAATGTGATTCCATCAGCTGTGGCAGGGAACATTGTGCAGTATTCACTCCTACAGATAAGGTTAGCTCGGCAGTGAAAGATGCACTCTTCCACCCACGACCCTTCTCTGGAAATGTCACTGTGACACAAGAGAAACTCAAAAACCTTAAAATGTTAAGGAGTTCTTTTGTGAAAGCTTGTCCCAAAAAGCTCTCTTCATTACTCTGTAGCAGTGAGAAAATTCAAAGCGTGCGTGGTGTTTTTCCACATTCAGGTGAAGTCAGTAAATGAACTAATGCTCAGCTAGTAAGACGAGACCTCATGATTATTAGAATGGTACAATCAGCTCTGACGAGAGAGACTTCATATCCCTGACATGATGTAAACAAACAATAAACATCAACTGGGAGTAGATACTGACATGAGCTTAATTCTTTACATCAAAAATGCAAAGGAACTTCTTGCTGTCGCACAGTCAGTGTAATACAAGTGGACTTATGATATTGATGCAGTTTAATTTGTCACAATAATTAAATGTAACTTGTGGATTGCATACATGGTATTGTGATTAAAAGCAAAAGACTTCAATATATATTTGACTGAGACGTCGTTTTCCTTGTTCACCTATGTATGAAGCAGATATAAATATAGCTGTTTCTACTCTCGCTCACATACAAAACATTAACGATGAAGCTAAACTCCAGGAGATGCTTTTGAAAGGTGTCTCCTGTTTCATACATACAACTTGTAATTTTTCTGCTTAGTTTCCTGCACCAGTAATTTTAATTATAATTATAACAATTATGAAGAGATACTGAAGAAATTACAACATTGATGATGCACACATGATAAATCCGTTTATAATATTCCTTGACTTTTTCCTATTAGTGAGTGCTGTGCTTTCTCATTAAATCAGCAAGTCTGTTTCATTTAGGGTTTTATGACTGACTTTAGAGGCACAAGAAAACAACTAAATATTTCCAGCTGAGATACGAAAATATGAAAACATCAGGTTCAGGTACTGTTAGCACTCAGTGGCATTTGTGTGATTAGCAGACGTTGAAATTATCGGCTCTGCCCACTGCCTGAGAGCTGCACCCTGCCTTAAAGATCTTTCCCATTCAATTTAACGGCATGTTGCTCTTGTCCTCTTTAACTATTTGGCTGTGCCGTTGTGAGGCAGTGCATCATTCCTGCTTTCTCATTGGTCAGGACGCTCTACAGTCCTAGCTGAAGATGGGTAACCATTACCTCCTACCCAACTCTGCCGCTTCACTTAGCTCAGATTTAATTAACTCCAACCAGCCTTACTCCCAAAGTGATGGCTGCAGAGGACTGTCCATTGGGGATTTTTGATCAAGAAGTGGACAAGAATACAAACTAGGACTTCAAGCTGTAGGAACGCTGAACCACAGCCTGATGATTGTGATGCTATGCCTAGTGGAATGCATGCTCAGTTCTATGGACAGAGGCTTTCACATACACACCCAGCCCTTTATTCTGTTAGCATCCCCATCCGTACTCGTCTCAGATCCGACTCTGATATTTCACTCCTGTGCTTAATTAGGCCCCACAGTTAAACAATGCTCTCAGCCTCCAAGGATCTACTTTACCAGCACAAAGGAAGAGAACAGAAGGGGAGAGGGGAGGAAATTCATATTCATTTCACATAAAACTATCAGGGAAAAAAAACTTAAAAAAGACCCCTGTCTTTTCTGCTGACACCCCATAATTCACCCCTGACTGTATGGCACCCCTTGTGGGTGGTAATCAGATGACAAACAACACTTGCACAGACTGGGGTTGATAATATATGTAATGTGTTTGACATAGCCGTGTGGTCTAATGCTCTATTTAAAAGGATACAAGAATGTCTTTATTTAAAATGACTCTGTGCGTATGTTCTAGCCTACATTCTTCCTGGATACCAAGTGATCCATGAGGACTCCTCCACAACAGTGTCAGCAGCACTTGACAAATGTGCTAGCCCTGCAAAATGCTTGTACAAGCACAAACATATCTGGACTATTTATCTTCCTGCTGGAAAATTTATCAGAATATGAAAGCATATCAACCGCATCCATTTTGTTTGCAATCAAATCTGACAATAACAGGCAGACATTGGGAAGATGATAGATGGCAAATTGTAGAAGAAAACAGAAAATGGCAATTTCACACTAAAATTATTTAATGTTTAATATCCGGTTGGTTTCCTTCCAGCTATTCACATTTCAGTTGTGAAGAAGCAATTCTGAAGTTTGATGTCCCATGAAGCAACTGTGGTCAGAGATACATCACTGACTCAACCTCAGTGTAAAATGTTTTGCCCCATGGATGGATCACCTTTCTTTAGCTTGGAAATTTATCAACTGTACCATGCAAACAAATAAACTCTTCTCTGGCATTTGATGAATGGACAACTGTAAATGTTTACTGGGAGTTTACTGAAAGTGCTTTCTAGCTTCTTCTTCTTCTCCATGAAATGTGAGTGTGTCTGTGTTCCCAGGTGGACGTGTCCTAGTGGTGACCTACTACCCAGCTTGTACTGCTTGCCTGAATAAGTCCTAACGCGCTGAGCATAAATTTTCTGAGGTAAAATGTTGTGTTTGATCTTATTATTTCAAATGAAATAGAGATTAATTTTATTAAAAATTAAATGTACTACTAATTTTCTGTGGTCTGTTTCACAACATAATTGTAAAGAATATTATTTGGGGCTGTTGTTGGTAAAGATGTAAAGTAATTTTTCAACATGTAGGGAACAAAAAAAATTGCTTTCCATAACCAAGTGGCTGGCATAGTATACAGAAACATCTTTGCCAAGTATGGCCTGGAGTCCCGAGGTCAAAAATGGGTTAATGTCCCTCGGATGGTTGAGAATGACCAAACTAAGATCGTGTTGGACTTCTAGATATAGTGGTGGTGGACAATCAGAGGAAGAAGGCTGAAGTGGCAGATATAGCTATACCAACTGATAGCAACATAAGGAAGAAAGAACATGAGAAGCTAGAAAAATACCAAGGGCTTAGAGAGGAGTTAGATGAAATCTGAAAGGTGAAAGGAACTGTGGTCCCCATTGTAATCAGAGTACTTTGGGCAGTGACCCCCAAACTGGGTGGGTGGCTCCAGCAGATCCCAGGTATGATATCTGAGATATCTGTCTAGGAGAGCACAGTTCTAGGAACAGTGGAGATACTGCACAGGACCTTCAAGTTCCCAGGCCTCTGGTAGGGGACCCAAGCTTAATGAACAAAGACTTTTTTTAAGTAACATGGCATGGTCATTGGTATTTCAGAAACTGCTGATCTACTGGGATTTTATCACAGAAGGTTTTTTAAGGTTTACAGAGAATGGTCCAAGAAAGAGAAAATATCCAGTGAACGGTAATTCTCTGGGTGAAACTGCTATGATGATACCAGTCCGAAGAGAATGCCAGACTGCTTCAAGCTGATAGGAAGGCATCGCAACTCAGATAACCACTTATTACAACCAAGTTATGTTGTGCATCTCTGAATCCACAGCATGTCAAACCTTGTACCTGGGATACAGCAGCAGAAGGCACTGAACGACACTCCCATGACCTAAGAACAGGAAACGCTATGATTTCACAGACTCACCAAAGTAGAATAGAAGACTGGACAATACAAAAATTGGTGTCTCAATTTCTACATTTAGATGGTAGGGACAGAAGTTGGTGTAATTAACATGAAAGCATGGATTCATTCTGCCATGCGGCAGCAGTTCAAGCTCCTGGTGGTGTAATGGTGATTTGGGGGATATTTTTATAGCATAACTTTGTTTGCCTTTGTACCAGTTGATCGTTTTAACACCACAGCGCCACACATATTGTTGGTGATCCTTTCCATTCTGTTCTGTTCCTTTTTTTTTTTTTGCTGCTGTTACAACCAAATTTCTCATTGTGGGGCAATTAAAGGATTATTCTATTCTACTCTATTCTATTCTATTTATGACCACCGTGTACCCATCTCTTGATGGTTGGTTCCAGCAGGATAACAAGCTATTTCACAAAGCCCACATCATCACGTGCAGCCAGTAGATCTGCAGAAACTGCATAATGTTGTCATGTCAGTATGGACCAAAATTTCTGTAGAACTGAATGTATGCTGTGAAGAATTAAGACAGTTCTGAAGGCAAAAGATGGTTAAATCCAGCACCAGTAAGGTGTAACTAATGAAGTGTCCAGTGAATATGTTTTTTTAAATTCACCTTTACCAGAGTAAATTGCGTGAGTAGCCATTATCCAACTTGCTAATTATGATTCATTACTTCACAGTTCTGCAAATTATGTTCAGTCTCACTTTGACACTAACTACGGTCCCTCTAATGCCCTTACCACAGAGCTGATTCTTGAGTGACAAAAGCAACAGGATTCCTAACTGTGCTGTTCTAACACTTACTGTCACTGTATCACTGTACTGTATAGAGTCAGTGGCACATTTTTCACTCTGTCTGTTCTCAGTGAACAGCTTGAAGCCTTGCTGAGCACATTAATCCTCTGGGATGGGGCCCTTTAGAATCATTTATTCACAGTCAGAGGTAAAGTACAGAGAAGTCAAAGGTTAGTATTTGGTCACCCCAAGCCCGGAGCATTTCCATCTGGGTGTTAGACCAAAAAGACTGAGGCACATATTGTCGGGAGTAGCACTTTTTTGCAAACTTGTGGTCACTGGTATCTCAAGCAACGCTGCTGAAGTTGGATTAGCATGTTCCATGTGCTGTTCAGTACTTGCAGCAACTTGAGCAGACAAAATGGCATAGAAGGACATTTATGCAATTATATTAAAAACTTAAATGCATTACTCCAGCAACTATCTCTAGCAGCCTGTGCATGAGTCATTACAGTAAACATCAAAAGCCTTCAGCAAGAAATTCCATACGCAAGCAATTATATTTGTTCTTAGGGTCAAACACTGTAGTACACAATAACTCTAAGGCTAAACTCTCTCTGAGTATTCATTGCCAGGAAGCATCCTATTCATAAGCAGGGAAACAATAACAGCATGACAGAGTAGCAGAATATTTAAATAGCCTGAAGAAGAAGTCGTATGATTTCACATAATTACTATTCATGGATGTCTACTCAATATGGGAACAATATTGAGTTTTTCTCTACAAAGACTGGGTTTTCAGCAGCACAAATTCATTCTATAATGAATGTGGTCTACTCACGTATATACCAAACCTTTCTCAACTAATTTGTAGAGTAAATCACATGTTTCAAATTATTTATATATAGAAATAACGTTTCGTTTTGTCACATGCATAAAACTTATCTGGACTTCCATCTTTGAGAAACATCCAGATTTTTTCAATGTATACATGTATTTTCCAATTTAAAAAATACAAGGAGAGACATTAACTTAAGGTTTACAGATCCTATTTACACCTCCTGTCATTTTGTGGGATTTTTTGGTACTTTGTTGTCTAAATTCTTTCATAACATTCTTGTTGAAAACAACAAAAATACTGAGGCTGCTTTCTGTAATGCATCATCACATGTTGTGTCTCCCCCGTCTTTCATTTTTGGACATTGTTTCTGCTGTCAGTATAACAACTCATCTCCTGTGTGGAAAAAGTAATTGCCTCACTTGTTAAATCATGAATTCATTGACATCTATCAGTCTGAAAAGGGCTGTGAAACCATTCCCAAGGTTTTAGGACTTCAGCATCCATGGTGGGAGCCATTGCCAATAAATGGAGAAAACTATGAACAATGGTGAACCTTTCCAGGAGTGGTTGGCAATTCACCTAGGAGATTACAAAAGCACCCAGAACAGTATCTAATGAACCACAGGCTTCCCTTGCCTCAGCTAAGATCAGTGTCTGGCACCCCAACCACCCCACCCCCCCAAAAAAAACAAATAACAAAAAAACCAAAAAAAACAACAACCCCATTTTGATCATCCCCAAGTCTTTTTGGAAAATATTCTGTGGACTGATGAGACAAAAGTGCTTGTCCTCATCCCCCAGAAAAAGCACAAAAAACCCATGCCAGCAGTCACACGTGATGCTGGGGTGGCAGTGTGATGATCTGCTATTACTATTGCTGCTTCAGGACCTGGAGGACTTGTTGTAATTGATGGAACCAATGAACTGTGATCTCTACCAGAAAATCCTGAAGGAGAATGTCGAGCAATCAGTTTGTGCCCTGAAGCTCAAGTGCACTTGGGTTTTGAAGCAGGACAATGACCAAAAACACACCAGCAACTCCACCTCCTAACTCCAAAAACTTCTAACCCAAAATGAAGGTTTGGGAGTGACCTTGTCAATGTCCGGACTATTATCTCATGTGAGATGCTTTGGCGTGACTTTAAACATGCTGATCATACTTAAACACTCCAGTCTGACTAAATTAAAACTATTCTGAAAAGAAGGTTGAGTGAAAATTTGCAGCTGTTGCTGCCAACGGTGACACAAACCGTCATTAGGTTTAGGGCACAAGTACTTTTTCCACACAGGCCCTAGAAGGTTTAGCTATTTTCCCCCTTAATGAATGAAATCATTTAAAAACTGCATTTTGTGTTTACTCAGGTTGTCTTTGACTATGGGCGATCGTGGCTCAAGAGTTGGGAGTTCGCCTTGTAATCGGAAGGTTGCCGGTTCGAGCCCCAGCTTGGTCAGTCTCGGTCGTTGTGTCCTTGGGCAAGACACTTCACCCGTTGCCTACTGGTGGTGGTCAGAGGGCCCGGTGGCGCCAGTGTCCGGCAGCCTCGCCTCTGTCAGTGCGCCCCAGGGTGGCTGTGGCTACAATGTAGCTGCCATCACCAGTGTGTGAATGTGTGTGTGAATGGGTGGATGACTGGATATGTAAAGTGCTTTGGGGTCCTTAGGGACTAGTAAAGCGCTATATAAATACAGGCCATTTACCATTTAATATTAAATTTTGTTTGATGTTCCGTAACAGTTAAATGTGACAAATATGCAAAAAACAAAGAAATTAAGAACAGGGCAAATGCTTTTCACGACACTGTACATCTGACACTGTCTGCCATATTTTAACTCTTGTCCATCCAATGTAACTAATTTGTTTCAGTTTTAATCAGTGCAGCTGTCTTCACTTGCCCCAAAATGACTCATGCTTCATTTGCATTCATATTTAACTTCAACCTGAGTCATGCTTCAGCCTTCAAATTTTTCTTCAGGTTTTTGGCTGTGCATAAAGTACATACACTGTACTGGGATTTGAGCATGCATAAAAGTTTAAAAGGGAAGTTTAAAAACAAAAGTACTACGGATGAGCTGATCTGATGCGCTGAAGTTTTGCGTTATAGCTGATGAAGCTACTTAATCGATACTACACTAAATAACACTGTATTTTATTCCAATATTAAAAATACACAGGATGCACAGGATAAATGGTTGAGAGAATATTTTACATTTGTTGTATGTGTTTTTCTTCGTTATGTCGTATCATTCTGACTGGGTGAGTTGACAGTATTGTAAATGCATATAAGTGATTCTTATCCTACTGATCTCAGCTGGTATGTATGTCAAAGACTGAGGCACATATTGTCGGGAGTAGCACTTTTTTGCAAACTTGTGGTCACTGGTATCTCAAGCAACGCTGCTGAAGTTGGATTAGCATGTTCCATGTGCTGTTCAGTACTTGCAGCAACTTGAGCAGACAAAATGGCATAGAAGGACATTTATGCAATTATATTAAAAACTTAAATGCATTACTCCAGCAACTATCTCTAGCAGCCTGTGCATGAGTCATTACAGTAAACATCAAAAGCCTTCAGCAAGAAATTCCATACGCAAGCAATTATATTTGTTCTTAGGGTCAAACACTGTAGTACACAATAACTCTAAGGCTAAACTCTCTCTGAGTATTCATTGCCAGGAAGCATCCTATTCATAAGCAGGGAAACAATAACAGCATGACAGAGTAGCAGAATATTTAAATAGCCTGAAGAAGAAGTCGTATGATTTCACATAATTACTATTCATGGATGTCTACTCAATATGGGAACAATATTGAGTTTTTCTCTACAAAGACTGGGTTTTCAGCAGCACAAATTCATTCTATAATGAATGTGGTCTACTCACGTATATACCAAACCTTTCTCAACTAATTTGTAGAGTAAATCACATGTTTCAAATTATTTATATATAGAAATAACGTTTCGTTTTGTCACATGCATAAAACTTATCTGGACTTCCATCTTTGAGAAACATCCAGATTTTTTCAATGTATACATGTATTTTCCAATTTAAAAAATACAAGGAGAGACATTAACTTAAGGTTTACAGATCCTATTTACACCTCCTGTCATTTTGTGGGATTTTTTGGTACTTTGTTGTCTAAATTCTTTCATAACATTCTTGTTGAAAACAACAAAAATACTGAGGCTGCTTTCTGTAATGCATCATCACATGTTGTGTCTCCCCCGTCTTTCATTTTGGACATTGTTTCTGCTGTCAGTATAACAACTCATCTTCATGTACTCTCTGTAATTTGCCATTAAAGTTGCCTATGGGCCCATAAAGCAGAAACAATGATTGAAAAAAACAACGCTAACTATGGCTGAGTTCTATCTTGGTCCACAGCAGTGTGCACTGAGGCACATAAAAAGATATGCTTCTTCCTTGAAGTAATTCTGATTGCAACTTGCAATCTCACAAGAATGGCTCTAAATCTATCCCAATTGAATGTGGATGTGCAATTTATTTACTGCTTTTTCTTATATTTTCTTTTAGAGTTTTTTTTTCTGTTTTTTCTTTTTACAGATGAAGAAAAGTAAAAGGTGGGAGAGACAATTTACGTGATTCTTGGTTTGGATTTAAATTCAGACTGACGCACTTAACCATGTAAAAACCCCAAACATTGTGTTCCCACTAAAGATGTGAAATTACATAGAAGGCCTCAAGTGTTACCTAGTGTGGCGGAGGACCATTTCTCAAGTCAGACACTGCCATAAGTTTTCCCACATACATTACTACATTGCTATTTTTATCCCCCGATTCAAGAACGGTATATGAGGAGTGGATGAGGAGCAGGAAGGTATTTGACTGATATATAAAAGGTAAAATAAGAAAAAAGCAAAACAAAACACATGTGTAGGACTAAATATTAGAGGGGCTCTCATGTTTGAGTGTCATGATGAGCCGTACACTCCCAAAGCAGAGATAGAGAATTAAAAAGGTTTCCCTGGAGTTGTAATACACTTGAATTGTGCCCTCAACTTTATGAACTAATGCTTTATGTAACACTCCATCACATCTTTATAGAAGGCAGGCCGTCTGGAGAATGCAGACTTGCTCTGAAAAGTTCTTTTCCAAGTGAAAATGGAGCCACATCTCTGTCATCGCATTGCACCTCAGGCAACATCCTCACTCTCCATCTGAGTGCAGTCGAAATCTTAAGTGCTGGAGGACTATTTGAAAACCTTAAAAGCACACATACTTGCCTTTGTCTTGATATTACTTGCTTTACCCTTTTACATAATCATACAACATTCATTCAAGTAGCAAAAAAGTACATTATTTTTACTCGAACCAGATTCTAACCATCAGTTAGGTACGAACCTTTCTGCAAAGGTATCAAAGGCTGATATTTCTAACACAGTTATTACCACAGTGCAACTGTGAGGTGGGTGTGGGTAAGCAAAGATGAATGTACTCATTCAGCACTCCACCCCACCATTCAATTCAGGGGAAGTGTCCTTGTATGTGTAGCCGCTCTTGAAGGATATGCTTGTCTGACTTCTGAAGCTATGCACTGAAGGAAGAGGCAGCAAGCAGACAATCACAGAGGAGCTGAGTGCGTCCATTAAGGCTGTCAGTTAGCATGGGCCTTGATTAATTGCATACTGCATAGTTGCAAATTAAGGTAGATCTCAACCCCAACCCCCCCAAATAATTAGGTAAGAACAGATTGCCAGAGAGAGGAGGGTGAATACTGGGTGCCTGATGTCACTCACTCTTTCACTCATGTAATAAAAGCTCTTACTCTGTGTTAAGCATGGGCAATAATTGTGTGTAAGGGTGTGGCTTGTGTGAGTGACTGAGGGTGTAATAATAATGCTGATGGTGAATGCATTTATATCTGCCCTCTATGAACTGTGTGTGTGAATAGCGTAGGGTATGTGCATGGAATGTCTATACTCTGCTTGAATACACATACATTTTCTACTGAATGGGTGAAAAAGTAACATTAATATATGTAGAAATACATTGCAGATGACAGTTTTACTTTTTAAGTAACATTACTGGAGCCATGGTTACACATGTATCTTCAATGTGAATTTTATCTTTTGATCATGCTGGGGTGCATTAACTGTCAAATCCCACTGCTGCTTTTAAATCCAGTGCTGATGTAAAATCCAACACAGCCACAACCTGAATTCAACTAACACTGGACTCTGGGGACAGGTGAGCACAATTTTAGCACAATCGAGGCATTCTTGTTCTTGCGTCAGCAAAGCATAGCCCACAGTCATTCCCAACACTCTGCAACAATTCCTCAGTGGTGAAACAACCCCACCAGCTATGGCCTTGATCTCAGAGCAACGATCTTTTCTCTCACTTCAGTGATACTAAAAAGTGTGGCTCTCTGTACCAACCCACTGCTAATATACAGTGCCGTGAAAAAAATATTTGCCCCCTTAGTTTCTTTTGGATATTAGTCATATAAATAATGATTGCACTTATTAAGGGGGAAAAACTGCCTGGTCCTGTGTGGAAAAAGTAATTGCCTCACTTGTTAAATCATGAATTCATTGACATCTATCAGTCTGAAAAGGGCTGTGAAACCATTCCCAAGGTTTTAGGACTTCAGCATCCATGGTGGGAGCCATTGCCAATAAATGGAGAAAACTATGAACAATGGTGAACCTTTCCAGGAGTGGTTGGCAATTCACCTAGGAGATTACAAAAGCACCCAGAACAGTATCTAATGAACCACAGGCTTCCCTTGCCTCAGCTAAGATCAGTGTCTGGCACCCCAACCACCCCACCCCCCCAAAAAAAACAAATAACAAAAAAACCAAAAAAAACAACAACCCCATTTTGATCATCCCCAAGTCTTTTTGGAAAATATTCTGTGGACTGATGAGACAAAAGTGCTTGTCCTCATCCCCCAGAAAAAGCACAAAAAACCCATGCCAGCAGTCACACGTGATGCTGGGGTGGCAGTGTGATGATCTGCTATTACTATTGCTGCTTCAGGACCTGGAGGACTTGTTGTAATTGATGGAACCAATGAACTGTGATCTCTACCAGAAAATCCTGAAGGAGAATGTCGAGCAATCAGTTTGTGCCCTGAAGCTCAAGTGCACTTGGGTTTTGAAGCAGGACAATGACCAAAAACACACCAGCAACTCCACCTCCTAACTCCAAAAACTTCTAACCCAAAATGAAGGTTTGGGAGTGACCTTGTCAATGTCCGGACTATTATCTCATGTGAGATGCTTTGGCGTGACTTTAAACATGCTGATCATACTTAAACACTCCAGTCTGACTAAATTAAAACTATTCTGAAAAGAAGGTTGAGTGAAAATTTGCAGCTGTTGCTGCCAACGGTGACACAAACCGTCATTAGGTTTAGGGCACAAGTACTTTTTCCACACAGGCCCTAGAAGGTTTAGCTATTTTCCCCCTTAATGAATGAAATCATTTAAAAACTGCATTTTGTGTTTACTCAGGTTGTCTTTGACTATGGGCGATCGTGGCTCAAGAGTTGGGAGTTCGCCTTGTAATCGGAAGGTTGCCGGTTCGAGCCCCAGCTTGGTCAGTCTTGGTCGTTGTGTCCTTGGGCAAGACACTTCACCCGTTGCCTACTGGTGGTGGTCAGAGGGCCCGGTGGCGCCAGTGTCCGGCAGCCTCGCCTCTGTCAGTGCGCCCCAGGGTGGCTGTGGCTACAATGTAGCTGCCATCACCAGTGTGTGAATGGGTGGATGACTGGATATGTAAAGTGCTTTGGGGTCCTTAGGGACTAGTAAAGCGCTATATAAATACAGGCCATTTACCATTTAATATTAAATTTTGTTTGATGTTCCGTAACAGTTAAATGTGACAAATATGCAAAAAACAAAGAAATTAAGAACAGGGCAAATGCTTTTCACGACACTGTACATCTGACACTGTCTGCCATATTTTAACTCTTGTCCATCCAATGTAACTAATTTGTTTCAGTTTTAATCAGTGCAGCTGTCTTCACTTGCCCCAAAATGACTCATGCTTCATTTGCATTCATATTTAACTTCAACCTGAGTTATGCTTCAGCCTTCAAATTTTTCTTCAGGTTTTTGGCTGTGCATAAAGTACATACACTGTACTGGGATTTGAGCATGCATAAAAGTTTAAAAGGGAAGTTTAAAAACAAAAGTACTACGGATGAGCTGATCTGATGCGCTGAAGTTTTGCGTTATAGCTGATGAAGCTACTTAATCGATACTACACTAAATAACACTGTATTTTATTCCAATATTAAAAATACACAGGATGCACAGGATAAATGGTTGAGAGAATATTTTACATTTGTTGTATGTGTTTTTCTTCGTTATGTCGTATCATTCTGACTGGGTGAGTTGACAGTATTGTAAATGCATATAAGTGATTCTTATCCTACTGATCTCAGCTGGTATGTATGTCAGTACCTATTCATTTAGACTGCACAGCTATAAAACTACACACCAAGGTGAAAACCAAGGCTAAGTGCACAACATGTAGCATTTGGACTGAAATGGTAAACAGAAAGCACTAGTAAGGGTGTGCTGTGTGAGGACCAATCAGTGAAGGGACCCATGGGAAGATGTTTTTTTTTAATGTGTTGATCCTGCAGGGAAGGATATTGAGTCTTCCCCCAGCTGGACAGGGTTTAATCTTCTTACAGGCCATTTGTGTGGATTCCATTTAAAATGGTCTCTCCCTTTACAAAGAGGCCTTTTCTTTAACTGTTGATCAGGCTGCTTACTTATACACTCCCATGGGGTTAGTGTTTCCACACACACACAAACACATACTTTGTATGTGTGAATTTATGTCCTCTGTATCTGTATCCTCTCCACATTGCTTTTGATAAGGGTCAGCATCTCAGAATAGTAGTGGTAATTAACCTTAACACCCACAAACCCATTTAATCTCTGTTCCGAGTGCATCATTTTCTATCTGCCCACACGCCCTGGGTGACTTGTAATTTTGAACAATAAAGCAAAAGAGTTTATGTACTATAATCGAGTTCTGTCAAAATAAATGTCAAGATTCTTGTTTTACTCTTATTAGGTTACTGAATACTGAAGTGACCATCCTGCACATACACCAATTCCTCAGCAAAACAGTGTTTTCATGAAATGTTAGCAACGTCTCATCTCGTCATTGCTGGATGCCAATTGCACACTGGCAGCAACAAGTCTAACTCGCCAACAACTGATGTATGGTCACGGAGAAACAGAAAATTCTGCAGCAAGATAAGCTCTAGAATGATAAAGTCTCATTATATTTGCCTAGGCCCCAGTCAGCTAGTTCAGAGGGGCAAAGAGTCGACAACCTCTGCTTTCACCGTCCTCCTCCTTAAGAGGCTCCATAGGGAAATGTTTTGAAAATAGTCTGCTCTGATATTGCCCAGCAGTGATTAGAGAGAGGCAAAAGGGTCAAAGTCTGACAGAGTCTTGAGACAAAGCTGCTCACAGCACTCACAGCCGTCTTTAGGGAAGAGATAATCGATAAAAGTAAATAGGGCATGTTGTGCCAATTTATAGACATAAATACTTCAATAGTTTGGAGGACAAATTTGGATTAGAAAGGCCTGACCATGCAAGATTAAAGTGCAACATAGACTGTCTACGTTCTAGGCATATCACATTAAAGGTAAAACCTCCTGATTTTCTTGAGGATTATGTACATGGTTAAGTATTTATATCATAATCAACTTCTTTGGATTGCCTTGAGATTTAAAGGTGCAGTAAGTAAAATTTCAAGGTTATTTAATAGAAAAAAAGAATGTTTACTCATAAAAGTACACTGATGTGTAAGTACGTCTTCCAAGAAATTGATGTGTTTTCACAAATTTAGAATGAATGCACTGAAATACATAAGAGTTTGTTGAAGCCACCATATTGCCCCATCATCTTGAACACAGTGGCTGAGACGGTGATCACTGTTCTTTCTAATTAGGTTTTAAGTATGTGTCTAGAGTTTGGCTACATAGTACATCCTATAAATTACTTATAACTTACTTTAAATTTCACAAGTAGCTCATTCAAACTATATGACGATTCAATATTTGTGCAAACATATTTTCATCAACTCTTTAAGTTATCATGTTGTGACAATTTTTTTGTCCTCCTCCACCGCTGTCTCTCATATCCACCTCATCCTCTTGAGCCTAATGTTAGGTTTGAGTGCCTTGAAAAGAAAAATCTATCTGTGCCTCTGATAAACAGTTATTTTTAAATTATATGAGTTTATTTGCAAGTTCAACGCTGTTAGATCTGCTTTAAAGAAAATTGAATTTTACCGACATCTAGTTGTAATATTTTACACGCGTTTACACCTTTACACTGCTCATTGCCACCATCACAAAGTTGGAATACACCAGTTTGATATGCTAATTTTCACAGATAACTTTATGATTATGAAAATACTAATAACAAGTATTTTATACGATCTTGACCTTGATGTGTTTACCATTTGATATGTAGCTTTATTCGTAAGTAAAAATAAAATAAATTAATTTACCACAGCAACATGAACATTTTCTCTTGCTCCTAATGCAACTGCCTATAACATTTCATAGTAGAGAGGCCTGGCATTGTAGCAAATATTCAGTACTGACAACCCTTAAAAGAACATACTGATAAGAGTCAGACCTGCCACATGTTACGGGTTTTGAATTGGGACTGTCTTCGTCACTCTCCCATGTCTCTTTCCCTTTGTTCCAAAAGAACAAGCTATTTGCTACGCAGCCAGAGCTTAAACATAACTGTCAACAGATCTCAGCATGTGTCTTTCAAACACTGATCAAATGGCTTTTGAGATGTGGATTGCCTGGAAGTGTACATTGTTTTTTGTTAACCAATTTAAACAGTGGGTATGTTACACCTTAGTATAAAATTGGAACTATGAACTTCAAATTATAAAAAAATGAAATTATGCTTATATCTATTGTGCCATAGGTACAGTGCTTGCACAACAGTATGGTGAGAGTTATGCAATGTGACAAAATAAATACAGAAGATATGCCACAAGGGAGCACTATAATAAAAGAACTGCCGGGGAGAGAGGTAGATTATGGCTTAGCCTGAACATACTACAGTAAGATGGTCGTGCTTGGTGTGCACGTATTTGCGTATTTTGTGCACTTGTGTGTGTGTTGTGTTCTGTTTACAGGGCCTTAGCCAACCAAGATGCAGCTTGAATTCTTGTTGCTCGATCAAAGTCCCTGGAGTAATCTCTTATAAGAACAGAGCGGGGACAGGCAGGAGGATGCCCATTTCATTCTGCAGTGTATTAAATCCCTACACTCACAAACCAGTGTATCCCAGTGTGGCAATGCAATTTTGTAGGCTATGTGGATACAACAAGCAAAGAAAAAGGGCGAAAAAAAGTATTCATAAGACTGATGCTGACACTAAACCAAGACTGGAATGAAGAATAAAGGATGGCAACACGCCTCGGTGATTGGCCAGTGGAGGAACTCCCCTGTGTCCAAGTAGATATGTCTCTCCTTCTCATCATGGCCGGGCAATTTTGTCCCGGTTATAGCTCCTCCATCTTCTCCCAAGCTACTCCTTATATCAGCATTTCAATTTCCTCCCTTGTGCAGGCACTGAGTGCTAACCTACTTCAGACTTTCTCTGAGACCAGAGAGAAAAAGAGAGAGAGAGAGAGGGGGACGGGGAGAGAGCGACAGAGAGCAAAGCTGAGGAGCTGCTGGGTTCTCGCTTCAGTCCTGTTTCCGGTTTCCCCAAGGAGTGTGGATGCAGATTCAAATAGAAAAATGCCCAAAGGTGATGTTGTGGTTAAGATATCTGCCTCATGAACTACATACACCCATGCTCCCAGAAGACTGAACACTGACAGTACTTCCTCTCCTATGTCTCCTCTATTGTCAGAGACTCATTTGCAGCTAAAACTACAGATAGCTAAGAACAACATTGAAAACTCAGTGTCAAATAAAAATAATGTATTTTTGCTTTAGGCACATGACAGTTAGGCTCTTGCATTATGTTATCTGTCTACTTAAATGATACTAGAAGTTTATGAAGTAGATCCCAGTGGTCATATATAATCATTTCCTGAAGTAAATTTCATTACCCTGAAAAATAAAAAGAGCAAACCCAATTTACACATGATCAGATCTATTTGATTTTTATTACCCTTGCTGACACCTGCAATCCCACCTTTTCTGCTGCCTACAAACGCATTTTTTGTCATTACGTAATACCATTCAAAGCAGAGACTTAGAGAAATGTTCCTGACATAGCTAGAGTAAGCCTCCCGAAGGCTCTGAGGGTTAGGGGAACTTTTTCTTTCTTTGCATCTTCATACCCCTAAATGTTAACACGACTAATAGACCAATGATTTTTATATGCATTATTCTTCTCTTCTACAGGATGTGTATCCCTGTTGCTACAACTCTTTCCTTCCCACTTTTCTTTGGTTTCATATTTTGTTTCTGCAGCCCTGTGAGAATATTTTTGCATCATTCTCTATTTTCAGTTTGCTCTGACTGCTTGCAATGTATCTCTTTTTTTTTTCCAATGACCCATTGCTTCCACTTCCACAGTGAAACCTAGGAAATATTATTCTTCCTGTTGCCCAGTAGTAATTAAACATTAAATTAAATTATTTATATATTTAATTATTAAATTAATTAAATATTTCTCCTTCCAAATGTTCCCTCGAAGTTATCCTTAAAAATACTTCTACACAAGCTTGGTGCCTTACAAGCTTGTCCTAAAGGACAACAAATACAACAAGAATGAAGGGGAAAAAGTTAATTAAATTCTACTTTGAATGTATATCAATAGTGAGGACTTCATCTGTAGTTAGACTATTATTATTCACATTCACTGAGACATTGTACATCTATACTGAATAAAAATATTAACAGATGTTGCAAAAATAGCTGGAATTTTCTGTTAATGTGTTGGGGCCTGTTGAAAATTACCATGTAATTTCTTCACTTCGGTTTTCATTCAGTTACAGGTGTTCCAATGCGGATCTGAATTAAATGAAACTTTCTGGAAATGCTACTAAAATGTTGCCTACATCTAAGCAAATAGATAAAATCACAATTAGCATTTGAATTTAAGAAGATGGTTGTGTGCACGTTTGTGTGGTACTAAAAAGTACCACAATACAAGATGTTAGCTGGGACCTTGCATTCTGGACCGAACTCCCTCTGGATTTAACCACTAGCCTCCATCACTTTATAAGCCAGATGCAAGGAAGTAAGATGGAAGCTACTTCTCCACATCCACAAAACCATTTGGGACTATGAATGTCCTCATACCTGCTGCTACAGCCTCCAAGAGCTGCCTGACGTGATGTGAAGGTACTCTACCCCTATTCTCAAAGTGGGACACTGCTTCTCCCCAGAGAATGTAAGCTCCTAGCAAGTGCCTGCTTTTTCCCTCAGCTGCAGTGTATCTCAAAGTCTGCCCGACATTTAAAGGATTTGAGCCTTAAACTATCAAAGGGTGGCATGGCTGGGACTGTGGGAAAGCCGTGGCTTCAGCCCTGAGTTTGATCTGGCCTGGGGCAGTACGGGTCAGTATCCCAGATTAGGCCTGCTTTGGGAGACACTGCCCCCATAGAAATTCAGGTATAGCAAATAAGTCCTTCCAGCAGCTTCTTGGCCTAGATAGACAGCTATGGGGCAAGGGCCTGAATTCATTACTGGCTATCAGATGCTTTCTGCTAGTAATATGGTCACTGTGGGTGTAAGCACTTATGCCAGGATTGTAAACTTGATCTCATTTCTGCCTTAAACTTATTTCCACAACTTGAAAATAAATGAGAAATAAATAAACATGTCATGCAAAATACAGAGAACAGACTTCCTTCTACTGAGAAAGCAAAGAATGCGTGGTTCGTTGGTAAGAAGTTTTAATTCTTAGCAATTCATAAAGGTAAAAACAAAACACCTGTGTTGATCATAAAGAAGTGTATATGACAGTAAGATACTAGATAGAAAAAAATATGTAAAAAAATATATATATGTGAGTGAAAAGTCACAACAATATTGTCATCTATCCCTTTAAAGCCAGGTCTCAACCCTGGCTTACATAACATCATGAGAAACAACTCCAACATCCACCTTTCTCTCTAAAACACAGTGGAACATGCTGTAACCTCCCAGATCCAAACGCATAGAATCCTAATGACCTCTCTGAGCTGTACTAGACTGAATCCCACTGAAACTGCACTACAGCACTCCGAGTTACAAGTGAGTCAATCCTTTTCTCTAACTCTAAGCTCCTTACTAGCCTCATCCTTCAGGAATTCAGTGTCTTAGCGCATCATCAAATAGATTTTTACAACTTTAAAACAAGGGGATGTGTGTGTGTTGGACTTTTATTTCTAACAGACAAGAACACAACTACAGTATCGTTTCATCTTCTCCTCTTCTGTCAGTTCAACATATTCATACGCTGCAATAGCAACTGAAACCTTGACCTGTATCTAGTTATTCTTGTTTCACACAAACAAAAAGAAAAATGTGACATCAAAGCTGTTAGTGATTTATAAAGCCAACCGTGGCACTAATCTCAACAGTCTCCATGGCAACAAAAGACCAACTTTCTAGATTTCCAAAAAGTTAAATGTATATATTTGGATCAGAATAACATGATGTATGTATACATACACGCAAAAGCATCAATAATACTATCAACTAGTCTTGCATCAGATGGGCTGGGATAAGTTCCAGCCCCCTTCCCAAGGATCAGCAGAAGAGAATGAGTGGATGAATGGTAATAACACTTACCTGCACCAAGGAGAGCAGAATAAAAGAAAAAGAAAAGAAAAAAAAACATTAAAGCCTTTAAAAATATTAACACAACAAATATTAGTAATAGAACAAAATTTGAACTATTCTTACTTATGTTTTACACGTCAGGTAAAGAGCATAATCAACTTGAATACATAGCGGTCAGAGATAAATACAGATTTCCATTATGACTTATGACACAGTGCAAACAAGTAAAGACTGCTGGGTGGCTCCACTGATAAAGCCTTAAGCCACAGTTCTATATGACAGTGTGATTTAAAGGGTAGTTAACTGCTAATTGGACTTCAGTGACTGCTGATGAACCAACCGATTTATTAGATTAACTCATAAAGAACACTTCAAGAGATGGAATTTAAACCCTTCTTAAAAAGAAACACAGCAACTAAATATTATTTAAAGCATGCAAATAAGTAGTTTAATGATTTAAAAACTTAAATGGATGTTCAGTGATAGTCTCTACAAAAAGCTTTGGCCAGCAGGTAGTGTATATATCATGTGGATTTACTCTTAACCATTAAAAATATAGATGCTGAGGATCACATTTTACAGCAACCCAGGCCCAGGCAGCTCAGCCAGGCGGCCTGCAACCAATGTGGAGAGAGGAAAGTGAATGGATAGGGTGAAAAATGATACCCCCACACCCATCCTCATCCATATATCTTTCATAAGGAAGTGTTTTGTTTTTTTTAAATTGAGCAGACAAAAAGCAGACAGAAACATTGGATGAAGATGTGTGAATGTGTGCATGTGGTGAAGTTTCGCACTCTGATTTGAGGAGGGGGCCTAAGGGTACATCTTTCGCCATCTTACAATGCTGTGATTGCAGCCATTCCCCAACTCTCTGTGAATGGTACTCATGGCCATTGATCAGTGGGTTTTGGTCAGTGGTTGTTGATCAATGGTCATGAGAATTTGCATAATTATGATTAAGGAACTGACCCCCCAGCCCATCGTTCCTTCAGTGGGCTGGTTTCAGTCATTATGTAAATGCACTGTTTATAAGATTTGGGGAAACCTGCAGTCAGCTGAGACTAACGAAGTCACTTGGATGAGTGACAAAACGTTTCTCCCACAAAACACTGCGTCCAGACGAACAGAATCAACTTTTGGAGTTGCACTGTGATTGTTTTTAAAAATCTGGGCATCCTGCATGGGCTATTGTACTGATGTTAATTCTTAAGGGAAGAGTCATTCATTATTCTGTACTGGCCCTACTGAATTTTCTTAGCTACCTTTCCTAGAACTCAGTGACAGGCAAAACACCACAGAACATTACCTTCAAAGGTCATAAAGATAAGCTGGGGTAATTATTTTGTGGGTGTATGAGTGATAAGCACGTTGCATGCGACTCAGGCAAATTCAATCAAACCTATTGTGGATGATCATACAACAATAAAAACAATTAATCAGCAAAGTTACTTTGTATACCTAATGATGAGGCAACAATTATAAATTCCGTACAAACACTGCAGTCTTAATAAGAATGAACAGTACCGGATGTAATTCAATTGATGTGTACATAATTAACCAAAACAAAACAAAAAACAGAACAGTCTTATGTTGCTACCTTTTACCTTTTATTTTAATTCACCTCACAGTCCTCTGAAATATGAGATCAGTTTTTGATTATGCACCAAATTAGTAAATGCTTTTATTTAGTATTTTTCATCAAATAGCTTTCTTCTGATGTGGCTGACTTTATTGGTCTTACCTATAACAACAGCTATTCAATTCATTACTGCACTATCACCAAAACAATAATAATAAATTGATGGCAAGTGGTTTGGACTCCTTTCCCACTAGTAAAACTGCTTTGGCAAAAAATTAGATATACAGCACATGTTTAGTTGCTGAGAGTCAAAGCAACTTAATGACTCTGTGATCAGAGAATAGTACTAGGCTGCAGCAATTTCCAGCTATACGGCAGCAGGTCAACTTGCCTTCCGTGAAAAGCCTCTTGTGGTCTGAGAGAGAACCCGACAAAGCGTTAATTACCCGGGCAACACTGGAGAACAAGGTAAAAGGCGTGTTAATGAAATACTAATAAGGTTCCAATTTGAGTTCCTCGGCTTTGCCATCCACTAAAGTGATCTCAAGGACTTCAGTTCTTTCATAGCTGGTCTCTGTTATTTCTAATTACTATCACTCACATGACAGAAGGCAGTTTAGAAATCATTATTTCTGGGGAATGAATCCTTTGTGTGTTGTCCTTTCATGGAGGGCACCCAGACCGGTTTACTGGATGTCAGGATTGAGGGGCAGAGAGAGAGAAGGACTGAGCTAAAGCTAAAGCCTTTAAAACTCCTGAAAAAGAATTGCTTCACTGTCTGCCAGACATTTTACCTCCGCCATTGTCATTGTCAACAGTTGGGGAAGGCAAGAACCTAATTTTTGAGTGCTCAAGAGGGATGATGTTTATGAGTCTAAGTAATGTTTTGTAATGGATGATTAGAAATTGGTCACTTTGGACAGTATTTTGTTATGATATTGAATCAAGTAACTGGATGGTCATTTTCTTTACAACTAGAGAAATACTTGAGTTCAGGTATTCAGAGTTGTCTAGTAACTGTAAATCTAAGTTTAGGATCTTCAAGAAAGGTAATGGAATTTCCACTATGGGCATCCTGCAGGACCAAACAGCCATTTCACAAGACTGTGCACCACAAACAGATAACATAAGTCAAAAGGAAACTCTTCAACTGTTGGAGTGGAGCAAGCAGAGGAGGAAAGCAGGCAGGGATGGGAGCTATTCTCAAAGACATTTGAAGATACGGCAATTTCTCTGAGGCAATCATTTGATGCTCTCGTTCTGTGATGGCTGAGTGTCACTACTTTTGCGCTCCCATCACTCAAGTGCATCCAGCACTCTAAGAAATTGATTGTTGGAGGATAGGGCTGCAATAGTGCACACATAAGAAACTATACATTTATCCTGAAATACAACAGTCTCTTTTAGCACTGTGCAATTCTGTCTAAAGCTGGATTCCTTGTTGATGGTTTCAGTATTGGCTCAGAACTGTAATACAGTGATTTTATTTATTCACCACTTGACCCAGTTGGAATAAATGACCAGTCATTATGCCATATTGAAAAAAAGTAAGATACACACCGACAAACAAAAAAAAAAAAGCTTCAAAAGATTAAAAGCACTTTTGCTGCAGATAGGTCAAACAGTCAACGAGTCGTTTCTTTGATCAACTTAACTGCAGTCTCACAGAGGACTTGAGTATTTTTTTTGTGTTTAAAATATTACACTCACAACTTAATAACCACCTACCTAGAATAGGCTGTCATATTTCTTTGGACAAATACACAAATATTGATTTATACACTAACAGCTGTCGCACTATCTGCTCATAAAACACAGCTGAGCTCTATCAACCTCTCATCTAGTACAACTCCCCCATATCAGGTATAGAAAAGGTTATAGAAAAAGTTCAGCAAATTACTTGCCTCCTCAGAGCAAGTCCCCAGTAATCATCTGAGGTGCCACTGCAATGATTAAAGTATACTGCACGGCAAGAGCTTTTATTTTTTGATTTCATACAGTATGCACTGAAGTGACTGAAGGTCAGAGCATGTTTAGTGTCAGCAAATGTTTTTCAATTACTACAGTCTCATGGCTCTACAAAGATTCATTCTACTGAAGGGTCATGTGGAATTGGTAGTAGCATTAACAGTCAAATAACAAAATCAGACCACTCAATCATTTCCCACACGTTACAACTAAAATGCTTGATTGTCTTTGATAAATTATACAAGTCAGAAATGAATAGTTAAGTAAGCGATATGCTTTAAGACCCTTTTTGCAGTGCTGCCTGACGTGGTTGGTCTGTAGACCCTGCATTTCTTTCTTTTGTCTTCATACTCACTTTTTTCTTGAAGACTTGTTGTGAACACAGATATGTAATGATTTAATACGGAAAATGCTTCCAGTAAAAGCCTTTTAAAAGTACTGTTCTCTCTTTCTTTTCTCACCCTCTCCATTTGGCTCAAAAAAACCACACTTGGGCAGACAGTAAGACTGTGTTTGTAGTGCTTGCACAGTTAGTGGTCGATAATAACTATGATGATAATGGGATCCTGGCTAGTATCACATTACCCACAGCTGATGGGATAAAATGTGATTATCATTTGCCATTCAAGAATGGCAAATGATAAGACCGCCAGTACAGCTGTCTGTATGATCATTTCTAATGTAGATGTTTATATTAACAGTGTGTTTGAAGCAATTATTTCTCTTTTGTATTTTTCTAATTTATAGAAATAAAAAAAAACAACACTACTTGTCCTTCTCTTGACAGCTCCAGCTAAATAATTACAATTGCAAATTGAATAGAAGAATGGTTTTTTTCACTGTGTGAAATCTAGGAACCAGTATGAAGTACAATAAGCAGGCAACATTCACTGAAAAATCCTACAAGTAAGAATGTTTTAATCACAAGAAATCAACATCATCAATTACTCAACTAAGATGGTATCTGAGAAACGTGTTAACGTGTTATCACAATTAATTTTTTTTAATGCATTTAACCCATCAGTAGCGCAGAATGGACAAACTTTGGACAAACTGCCCGAAATGCGTTGACATATACATTTCAGGGATTTTGAGTCATTCTGCGCTCCAGATGGGTTAATTGCGTAAAAACTTTTAATCAAAGGGATCTTTTATCATTTTATTAGTCTTGAAAAATGTGCTTAGGTTCTATCCATTTGGTTCTGAAATTAGTTTTATGATCAGCCCACTACTTTGTAATTATACTGTCCACACATTGTCAAATGAAGTACCTCTTTCTCCAACTTAGCTTACGTAACTCACAGTTGTATTTGCTTTGTTGTACTTCTCTTGTTAAAGAGAAGTCAGGCAGTGGACATGAAAGACAAGGCTCTGTTTTCGTTTTGAGGAATGGAAATGAACAGGGAGAGCCATTGTAGATTATTGAAGTGATGCTGCCTAAATTGTTTGTTAAGCTGGAGGCTGTTCTGTTAGTTTGCTCTCCAAAGCATTTCTCTTTTGCACTCTCAGCATGATATCTCCACCACACTTGGCTGTGTGACATTGGATTTAAACATCTGCAAAACCTCCTCCAGGCTGGTTTGGAGAGTGGAGATTCTGTTTTGTTCACAATGTCCTCATCAGCAGCAATAAACTCAAGACTAGAGGTCAGGAATATGGATAAGAAATATAGTTAATTACCCATCTCTGATTAAAGGACATTATTATTCCAGTCAGTTTTACACAAAATATTCCAAAGACTAGATATTACCAGTGATACTGACATACTTCTGCTATAGGCTACAGTTTGTGTGTATTCTTATCTTGCCAACTCCAAGAACTCTTTAGAAATTGCATGGGAACTGCTACTGAATCCTAAATATAGCATTTGTGTTTTTTTTCTTTTTCTTAGAGAGATAGGAAGGAAGACATGGGCATCTGCCTAGTTTGCATTCTGCACAGGCTGGGTGATTCAGGGCCTGTCAGGCAAGAGCTCTCTTTCTCTGAGGTGCCTTTGAGAGCTTGGGAGAAAGAGATGCATGTGAGGAGTTCTGAAGTAGTGTGAACTTCACACTCGCCTAATCTCTACTCTGGATCTGTCTGTCGTGCAGCGGAAGCACCAGCTAGCGGACCTGGCACTAATTCAATCACTGATTCGTGATTGGCAGGGGAGCAAGCTGTAGCCCTGGGGAAGCAAAAAAAGTCCCTTTTGTCCTTAAAGAAAGATAGAGGGTAGAAAGGCTGTCTCCCTTTAGAACTAGACCAGTGGTTGCCATTTGTTGAAGCAGGAACTTTAAAGATCAAAAAAAGGCAAGGGGAAGAGAAGAGTACACTAACTGTTATGCTCCCTAAATACAGCCATAGACATTCTACTCATATATATTTAAAGTATACTCTCTCTGTCGTACTCTTTAGTTTTTAAAGTGCATTTTTCAGGACTACTAACTGTTGCTGTAATGGTTGCTGGGGACACTCCTTAGTGAAGAAAAGATGTTGTCTACATTATGCTACCATGCAGAACATCCAGCAAGGTTTTCAGCACATCAGTATATACTCATCAGTGCAAGCACATAATGAAGGGAAATCCGTTGCTGGTGATTGTTTTGTTTTTGTTTGTTTGTTATATTCAATATAAATATACTAAACATATATATTTTTTCCAGACATGTTTGTTATACATTTTTTCTTATGAGCTTGGCGCAAAACCTTCAGGCCTTTTATGCTGTTTCATTGTACCTACTACCTTTTATATTTAACATTTCTAAAATACATGTTGGTAAAAACACAAATAGGAATGGGTTTATCTATAGTAATGTGTTTTTGACAGGTTAACAATAGTGTCATAGGCAGAACAAAAATATTCATGTTATGTCAAACTGTGACCTTTTTTTCTGCTACATTAGATAAAAGGCAACATGAAAAGTAATTAAGTTACTTCTTAAGAAAAAAAATGTCTAAAATATGAGTTATCAATATGATAAATATCAAAAAGATAATTCAGTACAATCATCTTTTTCCATTAATTTTGCCATCAGTCCAACAATTTCATTTTGTCACCATGGCTACAAAAAACAACACTGAAATACCAATAAATAATAATGCACAGAATCCAAAAACATAAACAAAAACTCTATTTTAAAATTTAGAAACTGCCCCTTGTGTCCAACAAGGTAAGACAAATGAAAACATTCAGGCGTATAATGGAGCTACAGTCTCTAAACACTTACAGGCACTGAATTAAGCCAAAGGGTTATCTCTTGCTCCATTATTAAATTTGGATGAGTCTTCTCCAGAGAGTGACAATATTATGAGAGGAATAATTCCATCTGTATGAATAATTAAAAATAAAGTTATCCAACTTTTTTCCTCTGTTCTGTCTTTAATCTCACGAAATCTGAATTATAAATCAGCTGTCACACTGCTCATCTGCACACTGTACTGCCTTCATCATTTCTTTGAAATCCCTCATTATGGTGATTAATATGAAATTGTATTCATATACCATCACTGGGTGTTAATATCATTATAGAAATGATTAGTCAAACTTTATTAGTAGAAACCGGTCAAACTGTAATCGAAAAGATGGTAAAAATCTTGCATATGGGAAAACAAATGGTTCTAAAAATATTTCATTCTGACATGACAATCACATCTTTTAAATTGAATCTTATTATATTCAAACTTGAATTGTACTTGAATTAAATCTTATGCAGAATCTCTGTTTGATGCTACACAATTAGGAGATGAACAACCAGAATTGGTACATCATAGGTCCTTGAAGGGTCTTACTGGAATCATGTGTTATCAGAATCAGAATCGTGTTTATTGGCCAAGTATATGTGCAGACACATACAAGGAATTTGGTTCCGGTAGATGGTGGCTCTCAAGCACAGCAATGTAAATCAAACACACACACACGTGTCTATATATACACATTACACATACATACACATACAAACACAAAGCTGTGTAAACCAACTATAAATAACTAATCTAAACTTATATGCATAAAATACAGAAATGAAATGAGGTGGAATGAATACTACAGAATGTGCATAAGGTGCAGTTGCAGTCTGGCAGTGGGAGCAGTGTGACAGGTCAACTGTTTAGAAGGGAGATGGCGAGGGGAAAGAAACTGTTCCTATGTCGGGTGGTCCTGGTCTGCAGGCTTCTGTACCGTCTGCCAGAGGGCAGCAGATCAAAAAGTCTGTGTCCAGGGTGTGAGGGGTCTGTGATGATTTTCCCTGCCCGTTTCCTGGTTCTTGAGAGGTACAGATCCTGGATGGAGGGCAGGGGGGCGCCGATGATGTAAATCCAGCAGCCACTTACTGACAGTCTAAAATGTCCCATTTAGTGTTTATGGACATATAACATCTTATAAAGACATCTTTCTAAAACAAATTTGCAATATCTCATTTTTTGTCATCATTTTGCTAAAAGCCACCTAACAACTGACTAAAATCACAAAAAGTACTGTAGTTTGGGTGTGTACTGATTAAGTAATATGTCAAAATTGAAAATGAGAAATCTTTTATGTAAATATTTAATGTAGAAGTAGGATGTGACTTGATATTTTCTGTTTCCCATTGCATAGTATTTGGACTATCATAGGTTGAAAAAACAAACAAACCGAACGAACAAAGTCTAATTTTTCAGCGGGACATTGCTCAACATAATCCATCCCTCCATGTCACACACATACATAAAGCCTATAGGCACATTGTGAGGATTTATTTGAAGCTGCTTAAAACCACAGATCTAAATCCAGGCAAAAATGTGTTACATATCGTTGAAATGAATATGCAGAGTATGTCTGATGAGTTTTAAAGTCATCCTGAGAATGTAACTAATTCTGCAGCTGTCAAGGTGGATATTTGACTTTTCTTTTTAATTTCACTTGCTTTACTGTGAGCTAAGAGGAATTAATTGGAGATCTACTTTTCTGGGCTCTTATATGTCTTCTATCATTCCTACAAAAAAAAAGCACTTTTTGTGAGAGACTCACTTCCTGGCAGTGCTTTCCAACATTTTATGAGTATTATGTGATAGAGGAGATACTGCAATAAGCGCATCATGCTGAGCCACCAATTGGGAGAAACAAAACACATTGAAATAAGCCATTTTCTATATAAAACATAGACTGTGCCATCAAGTAAATCACAACAGATAAGTACAAAAGAAAGCTGCTAGATGAAAGCTGAAGAGAAAGAATCAACTGTGAAGTAAATGACTGTGAATGGATCCGCTTATGCCAATAATTGTCTTGTGCTTCTGGGTGCGAGTGAATGGTCAATCGAAACAGTTCAAAAGCTACACTATTAGTGATGCAGAGTGTCACCTCCAACAGGGGATATAGAGAAGCAGCCCCCTGGCCCATAATAGGCTAGTGATAAACCAACCACACTGGGACTTCTATAAATGACTGAGGCATTTAATTTGAAGTAAGGAAAGACTTGTGACGGAAGCCGGCCATTTTTGGTTTTTGTAATAAACACTAGCTACAAAATATATAATTTTTGAATTCTGAATTTCACATCTTACTGCAGCAATAAAGTGCCACATATTAAACAGTATGACACCAGATTTTTAGAAAACTCCCTGTGCTAGATATAGACTTGAAACAGCTGTATATCTTCCCTAGTTTTTAAATACATACAGTAATAGGCTGTTACTTCTGCTTTGAAGCAAAGACGCAGAAGAAAAAGAAAGAATTCCATAACATGCTGGATTCTTAAAAAATGTATTCAGTGACTAGATTTATGCAGAATGCATTGCGGGTGTTGCATAATGCAGTGAGCTTGCCTAGTTTAAGAAATGCAAATCACCTGATGTTGATGGAATCCAATCAAGTTGATGGAATCCTTCCACAGCCATGGCTATAGAATATTTGTGATTCTTCACTTCTTCAATTTACAAAAGTAAAAGACAGTAAGAGAAAGATGCTGGTAGTGAATAGAAGCAGAGTGAAGAAATGAGGACAAATGCTTAAAAGAAGGCGGTAGCTTTGTTTTGTAGAATATGACAAAGCTTTTGCAGCATTTCATTCTTATGATTAAACAAAGGATGAAAAATGTGAAGGAGCACAAGAGGAGTACACCTTAGATATCTCATTCATGAAGGATGCCACTGTGACGTCTTTTAGAAGAATGTTTTTTTTTTGTGGCAAATTCTCAATTCTTCATAAAAATTGTGCAAAAAAAAGCACTGGTTTTGTTAGTGTTCTCATATAGTCCTTCTGTCTTTCCCTCCCTCTGTCCTTCCTTGGCATTCATGCACTTCTTAAGGTGCGAACTGTTGGGGTACTTTATCGATCAGCCATCAGAGGGTTTTTGGCACTGTCTGCTTTCTGCTGTATGCGGAGAGGCTTGCTTGTTATTTCAGTCATTGACTTTTATAATAGACGGTGAACTTCAAGTTATACTTGTATCAATATTTGTGGAAAAACACTGTTCACAAATCAATAACTTTAAACCTAAAGCTGAATTAATTAAGACCAACTGACTCGTATTGTTCCCTGTATCTGACGTGGATATTCCTAAAACCCTACATTAAATCATATTTTAAAAATTACTTAAAGGCTTAACCATGTAATTAAGGTTACTCGGGAACTCTTACAAGAGTGACAAATTAACAGTTACTTGAAAATTTAGATGTAATTCACAAGATATTTCACTTTGGGATTTCCCACTAACTGAACAATTGTAGCAGGACAACAGTGTGCAACAGACATCACTTTGAATCAGCATTGGGTGACAGTTCCTTCTTTTGAACCTCAGCTCCAGCACCTCCCAGACTCTTAACCTCCCGGAAAAAAAGGTTCAAACAACTAAATCGATAGCAATTTAGGGCAACACTCTTGTCACTTCCTTCTTCTTCTTCTTCATCTCCCACCACCTAGACTACACCCTAGGAGACAATTTGCTGTGCGACACTGCTCTGATACGACAACAAAGAAGGCCTAGGACAAATGGCTCTTTGGAAAGAATTGATGGGACTTTGATCAGACAGCTCCACAGATAAATGTGATTCATACGACTAAGTGTAAGAGATGGCATGCCTTCTTTATGTCTCACATGAACTGTGAAAAAATATAGATTGCATTTACGAAGCCTGGCCTCTGCTTCTCCGTAAGGAAAGGCATCAACTTCATGAACACTCTTGTCTGCATAGCAATGACAGCAATCCCCATGATTGCTAAGGATGAAAAATTTGCAAAACCTGAAAGATAATGAAGGTAGATATATATTTGTGGGGTGGGATGATAAACACAGAGACTCAAATCAAGAATATCCAAATTATATTTGCTAGTTGGTAGGCATGCCCATGGGTTTAACAGTATGTGGTTAGCAGTATTTGGTCTAAATCTTTTGACTTATTTGAGCTACCCTACTAAGTCCTGATGTACTAAATAGAGGACATCCTATTGATATCCTGTGTATTTGGGTGGCCTTTTCTTTAGCACCAAAGAGGAAGGAAATCACAAAAAAAGTTAAATTGGAAGATTTTTTTCCCTCAGTTCTCAGGAGGATATTATGTTTTTGTGATCCAACTTTTTTTTCACTTATTTACTAAGAAACTTTCTCTTACCTTTCTTCTACTCTGTATTTTGCAACTCACATAATAAGTCCAATATTGTAAGAGCCAATCATACATTTCAAATGATTCTGTGTTGAACCGCTATGTCATAGCAACCCAATGTTCTTGCTACACCTGACTGGTGGATGCTGATATTTAAATATCATTACTGAACCTGCTTTTCTCTCTCACAAAGCAGAAATTTTACAGTCCACCTCTTAATCCATTAACACCATTATCTTGGTGTCCCTTGAGAATTTGGTTCTATCGTTCATCTGCCACCTTGCAAAGAAAATTAGAGCAAAAAAAAGACCCACTTCAGCACAATATATATAAATACATCTAAACTCACAAAAAACCCCAAAACAAAAGTTTTTTACATAGGGTCTTTGGGAACTGTTTTTGAACTACAAATATGGAGATTCTTTCTAAAGTGCATTAAAACAAGAGGAAGCTTAAGAAGAAAAAGGCAATCAAATATTAAAGACTCTCTTGGGCACTGGCATGCACCAGCCCCGTTAACCTGACCCAGCTCCTTAGCTGTCACCAAATAGAGCTCCACAGCACTGAAATATTAACTGCCTGCAATCTGTAAAACAAAGGTACTGAGACGCGTTGGTGGGGGCCTCACAATTGGTTGACATGTTATGTAAATGTAGATACGTAACTTGCTATATGCTGCATAAAGTACATGCTATATACATATACATGTACATTTTGTTTGGTACAGTATAAATAAAATTTCGGATATGTAATGTTTGAATAAAACTAGCTATGTATCAAGAGGACAATTTATTTATTATCTCTTATTTTAAATCTGAGATATATTAAATACATGTTTTAGAAATAATGATTACTACAAAACTGCCTTACTGGTAGTAAATGAAAAGAATTTAACTTCTGTAAGATTCTACTTACAAAGTAGGCCTTTCAATGAGGAAAGCTCAACATGGAAATGTCTCATTTTCCCTGTAAAGCTGTTGTGCTCTTTTTCTAAACATGGTGAAATAAACAAAGAATCTTGACAGAAAAGCTCTTAACATGAAACAACATTTTGTACTGTATTAAAATAAAGAAATAACGATTGGTCACACACCAGCTTTTGCCTTTGGCCAAAACAATGTGGGCTGAGACTTAGCATTATAAAAAACAGAGTGATCATGGTCTCTGGTGATTCTCTTGTCTAATCTCTTCTCATTGCAAAGAGATGTTTGCCATTTCAGTGATACCTGTCAAACACTAGAACTAAACTAAATGACTAGAACTGTAATAATACACCTCTTTGTATTAGAAGAATGGTAACAATACTGAAAGCCACCAGTAAATGTTACTGGAATGAAATTTACTAGCACATGTTTACAATATTCTTTGATCTGTTAGTGCTGCTGGCAATCTGCTAAATTCAATCTCACTAAAAAAAAGTAAAAGCAAAAAAATCTAATGGTTTTATACGGGTAGTATATATGCATAAATGCCAAAACATGTATTATTTTAGCCTGTTGGTAGGTGGTTGCTTGTCAACATGATGCTATCTGTGTTCTGTATCTGTTATAGAGAAGAACCTTCAGGGGCCTAAGATGTACCTGCGTGTCGAGTTTGGTTGCTGAACTCCTGATCTTGTAGAAATGGTGGTGTATACTGTATTGTATTACTAAGCAGCGATCTCTCCTAGCAATCTATGGTGAATTTTGTTTTAATATATTCACTCCTGTTTCACTGACATCCGGAATGGCAAGCTAAAATAGACCTCAAGGTGTAGAGCTCAGTCCTAATGGGAAAGATGGCAGAAGGTAGAAAAGGAATTACAAAGCAAAGATAAAAATGGAGCGGATTCAACAGTAGGTTTAAGATTTCTCAGAGAGACTACCTGCCACCTGGGTGACATCAAAGATGAAAATCTGCAAAACAATCCAAAGAACCATTGAAGAAAGGGACCACTCTGAGGCAGTGGAAAACAGACTGCAAACAATGAAGCAGGAAGTAAGAAACATGCTTAAGTTCCAAACTCAACAAAAGAGCAATCTTGTCAATCAAAAATAAACATCAAACAGACAAACTAGACATCCTTCAAAAAGCAAACAGAGCACAGTGGTGCTGAAATTCATCTCTACGAGAAAAAAAGCTTGGTTGGTTAAAAAAAAAAAAAGATTGGGCTAAAGACCAAAACAAAAATACAGAAAAAAACATTCAAAATTAGATCTGTCTGGATACTCAAGGGTCCATACAATGTCCCCTAAATGGAAAAGAGAATCCCTAAAATACACAGGAATAATTTTCCTAGAAAAGCACTGTGTTGCTAGTTCAATAGTTGCTACTATTTCTTATTACTGCAGTAATAAAAGGACATATACTGAAAGAACACATCAAAAAGATAAGTTGGTGTAAATGACAGATTTTATGCTGGTAGGTGAGATGATGGATTCCTATTTTCATTACAAAAGATATTGAGATAAATTGGCGTTGCATAGTAACAGTAGGGGTGGTTTTTGATACGGGCGACACGGGCGGTTGCCCGGAGCGGCATCGTGGTGGGGGGCGGCATCACGGGCATCGGCAAAGAAAAAAAATTGCTCGTACTCATGCTGCCCCGACATCAGCCAGCGCATATTGGGAATGGCATAGGCACCGATCGGTTTTCTATCGCCCATTTGCTGGGAGTAAGGGGGCCCTCCGTTTGCGAGGTGCGCCTGCTCGCTGCTGAAGTCAAAGTAAACTTTATCGTCACCGCTACAGAGGGAGTGTTCACCCGGTGCGCCAAACAGGCTAGGACCACCACTGCATAGGAAGATGAGATGTTTTCAAACTTTCAAAAAAATGTTTGTTAGAAAAAAAAAAAAAAATACATTATGTTGAGACTTCTTTAAAATACATATATCAGATATTTCTCCCCAAAAGAAACACGCACTGACAAATACTTAATGGCTGCATTGCTGGCAGCTGAGAAAAAGCTCTGACCAAAAAATGAATGATATATCTGCTAAACTTTATGGGAGAAATTCTCCCATAAAATGGGAAGTTACACTTCAGAGGCCGACTTCAGTTGATGTAATAAATTCAAAATACCTCAAAATTTAAATTTTTTAAATGTTCTCACTATATTGTTTTTGTTTGTGTAACCGTTTTTGTATGAATTATATAATCCTATTTTTCTGCAAGAAAAAGATACATTGCATAACAAAACTACATCAATGCATTAGAGAATATGATGCAATGAAAAACTATTAGCTCAGTATTGTAGTAATTTCTGGTAAATGAAGCATTGCTGTGTCTCTCTAAACCTGTTCATGCTCCATTAATAATTAATGCCGAGGGCTAAAGAAACGATGGAACTGTCACTGTGATCTGATCATTACTTTGCTTTCACAGTGACTGTTGATCAAAATTTCCCTCCAGGAAATTTAGGCGGTCGTCTTATATGACTTTTTCCACTTGGAATGTTCCATTGCAGCTGGAGTGCAGCTGTATCTATTTAATATGTGCATATAAGCAATCACAATCACTGGTGTTTATATATGAGTAAAAACAGCTATGTCTGAAGTAAAGTAAACTTTGAAAAAAAAGAAGAATTTATATTGTACTTTAGTTAACACAGAGTTTCAAATGGGATAGTATCTTGGGACAGAAAATTACTGTGTAGCTTTCAGGTAATTTAATAGAGGGGAAAATGTCAAGATGATGACTTGGAGAAGGCTTCCTGTGCTTCACTCTTTTTTAGACTTGCCCTGAGGAAGGCAGACAAGATGAAACCAGACTAGACCCCGAACAACAAGGGCTTCTGTTAGGGGACTGCTCTCTGACTCATCTTCTGCAGCTTTAACAAGACATCTGCAAAGGGCTATGTCTTTGTCCAAAGCAAAGCAGCATTCACGGTCTTTACCCTCTTCTCCCTCCACCCTCCTTCCTCTTCTTACTCATTCACACATGTTGAAACCACAGATGTGCATGAAATCTCAAATAATGGTGGAAAAAATGTCACTACCTGAGAAATGCAATGTTAGCTCTCACTGTATTTATCTATCATTGTAGTTTTTGTGTGTTTTATGCATACTAAGTTTTTATAGAAAATGATTTGTAGGTTGGGGTTTTTTTTTTGGCTTTTTGCCTTCATTGCTAGTCTAGTGTTACTTCTTGCTTTAGTACGCCCAGAACCTTGTGAGAGCCACAGTCACTGGTAATCTGTTACTGTTTTACACTTCCAATTTGGCTGGAAGGACAAATTTTCACAGTCTGCATTCATAGTTGGTCCATGTGGATGGCTGATAATCCCTTAAACAATCCATTCAATCCTTCTGAATACATAAAAGATAAACAACAACTGGTTGCAGTGACAAAGCACAAGGTCAACTTGGGCTTCTTTCCTGATTTTCCATTTTCTTGTTTCCTTTTTTTTAAATACAGCTAAAAACATCGAGATATGCTCCAAAGGCCTTCATTTTCAGGGGAATGGATTATAGTCAACAGTGCCAAAAAGCCGCAGAACTCATTATCTTTTCAAAAGGAGTAAAAAGACAAAATTGTAAGCATTGTTTAATCTATAACTGGAGGTTGGGCTTTACTAAGGGGTCAGTCATGCAAGATTTGCACATTCATGCAAATCCGATAGGCTAATTTTTGGTGATAGAATATTGTGATGAGTCCTCGTTCGGCTGGCAGAGAATGATTGTTGAGTAACTGCTGAAGAGTGATTCTTTTTAAATAAATTACTGTTTAATGACCAAGTGATGACAGTCAGAATTTAATCAGTGACACCAGATAAGGAGCAAACTACATAGGAGATAAATTGGTGCTTCCTTCAGAGCTACTGAGAAAGCCACAAAAATACATTCACAATCTTCAGTGATAATCTACCCATATCTACATGTTTTTCCACACATAAATGCAACAATCAGCAGGTTGCACATAGGGTTAAATAACTATTCTGTAAAATGTGAAATGAGGTACGACCTGTTCCATTTCTTTTCAGAAACCACTCGCCAATGAACGTCTGCTCTTTTGATGTGGATTACTCTAGACTTGAGAGTGATTTAATGCACTTGAAATGTCACTGTCAAGCTAGAGCCTTACATAGACAATGACATTGTGCTTGGGTACAACTAATTATTTTAAATCAATACAGGAGGACACAGAATGCATTTTCTTCTTCATGTTTCCTTCTCTTCTCTATTACCTCCAATGTGATAGGATTTCTCTTTACAATGAATGGAAATGTCTGGCTTGGAACATCCCCCCACACTTTACAACACATTTCCCCACATATCAATGTACACCCATGGTGTGGGCTGTCACATGGGTAATGAATAGCAGCAATGAGATGCAGGGGAAGTAAGATAAATAAAATAATATATTGCTTTGTCACTGGATTCGTTCAGACTACTTTAACTGGCACACACGTCTTCCTGCTGTCAGCACAATATCTGAGGGAGGAGAGCAGGTAGGCTGCATTATCAAGACATTCATCATCAGGCTGGATGTTAACGTATGCTGGAAGCCCTCTATCTCCATTCGCCACTGCTGCCCTATCATGGTCACTTGAAAGGTTAAAATCTGCACCCTATTTGTTTTATTATTACTTTTGACATAATGTAATTTAAATAGTTAAATAGATATACATAGATCATGTATGGAGTCCATATGATCAATGATGAAAGAATGTCATTGTTTTCTTTACCAGATTTCTATGCAAAAAGACATATCTACAGTTGTGATAGTTAATAAAAATTTACAATAATGATTTTGTTTCTTTTTAAATATTATCATTCTCTTTAAAAACAGAGGGACCACTGGGGGTTCCTAAATGAGCATGTTTAACTTAGTTGGTACACAAGATCTATAGATCTCAAGATTTGCAGAGAAAACTTCCTTGAATCTGAAATACAGAAGTAAGTTAAAAGGGGACTATCCCGATTTCAAGTCAGCTCCATTTTTCAGTTAACACAGCGTAATTTCCTTTGGTGTTCAGTAACTAAGGTCCTGCTCTGGGGTGTGTTTTTCTTTATAAAAAAGGTGCTTTTGATCTGCACCATAATGACTCACTGTGTCAATTTTAGTGTCAGAAAAAATAAATAAAATGAAAATATATAACATTAATTGACTAAGTGCCTGTTGGGTGTTAATGTAACAATCATAAAAATTGTGTAAAATGTATTCACATTTTAAACAAGTCAGAGCTCTTCTGGGAAGTAGCTACAGATAATTTTCAAACCATGGTACAGCTTTGATAGCCTGAAGATGCCTAGCATACATCAGCCATCTGTTAGGCAGCTAAATAAAAAAACCCACTGATCTGAGCAAGATCTTTCATGACAGGCACACACAGGGATGTGTCAGGAAGGCTTTCTTAGCATTTAAACTTACTCAAGCTTGCTAATTATGTTAAATCAGATCATTTTTCACTTAGAATTACGTAGGTGGGTTATTAAAGGAGAAATATAAGTGTTAATTGCGCTAGGGCAAAAATTAAAAGTTAATTACTTCCTTTACAATGTTTTGAAAAGAAACATACTCTATTGTTAAAGTCAAAAAAAGTTAACCCGGCTGCTTCATGATCACATTTTAATCACTGGGTCACCTTAGAGTGTTAGTGCCAAAAAGTCTGCATGATGTTTGACCCAAGCACAGTTGGAGCAACCTAAGCACCCCAGCAGGAAAATAAGAAAACCTTGGCAGGCTCTAAGCATAAACGAAGGAGGGGGAGGTTATGCATCCTCCACACAATGGCTTAGGCGGTGCCCCAGGCCTGTATCTGCTCTCCAGAGGTGCAAAGAACTTTAAAGATAATTAAAACAAGACTCAAGAAGACAACTTTAAGGATAAGACTTCTTACTAGTGACTAAACTAGTTAGTCCTTGAGGAAATATGGATGCAGTCAGAAGTGAAAGATGCTCGGTTTGTTGGTGAATAAAATTGGTTATGTTAAGGAATTGCACATGCACACTGTTAAAGGTTATACACAGAGCTGAAAATATACAACAATATTTGATACAAGCTAGAGACAGGCTCATCATTTCATTTCATTCTTTCTAACTTTGAGATAGATCCAAGTGGAAGTGGATTTCACGTTGCTTGCCAGGAGGGTTATGTTCAGTGTGCAATCATTCCTCTACACTATGAGGTAATAATTAGTAATCTTCAGTGTGCAGCTGTAGAATGTAAGCAGTGCCATCAAAGATCCTTCCTACTTGCATTATAGTACTTCTACATGTTTGTAAAAACAATGTTGACAATACCAATTATCCAGTTGCATTAAAAAAAAAAGATGAATATAAATAAGCTCTATGGTCACTTTAAATACAATGTATTCTTATTTTGCTGCATTCACACACCTGACACTTCTTCTTAAAATATGAATGAAATAAAGAAGCAATAAAGAAATTTTACTAGAAGTTACTTTAGATGTTACAATAAATATGCTGAATCCTCCAAACTTCATTACGAAAGCTACTTACATATGAAGCAACATTGAAAATATTGAGAACATATTAAACAATCATATCCACTCATATCCAATCATATCCTTACCCAGTGATTAACCCTTAAGGTACTTTTCAACATGTTAACAGAGAAATCCTCAAAGCAGTGTCTGGAGCAGTTTGTTTGACACCACTCTTGCCATTTCCAGGCCTTAGTGTCCTAATTATAATGGAACTGCTAATGAGGCTCAGTTGTTTGGAGATGAGATAATAAGCTTGGAACATCATTACAAATCCCATGCCATTATACTTTAACTGATTTTAGCTAGAAAATTCAAACACACGTCAATTACTGTGCTGTTTGTGATCCTACTCAAGCTGAAAAATGAATTTCCTCACACCTTTTTACGAATGCTATTCCTCGTTTACAACACAGTTTTTAAATGCCACATTTGTGTCTGTTTATTCCCAAGGATAGTTCTTTTGTTTCATATTTTCCCCTTACACTATTGAAAGTATAGCTGTTATGGATTTCATTACTCTTTATTACTTTATTCTAAAACAAAATTAAACAGAATAAACCTGGTGTGTGCCTTTAGGATAACTGATTTCAGTGAACTGTATTTGGAAATAAATAAGTCACTCATAAACATTATATCTGTCATTTCAGCAGGGGCCATTTAGTGGAGCTAAACATAGTTCAAATAGTGGGCTGTGTGATTTTTATGGCAGAGTAAACCATAATCACCTGTACCAACAAACTGATAATGACCTCACCCTGGCAGTGTTCCTAGCCCATCTCCTTGGGGTAATGACCCCTCAGAGCCTCTGAACTCTCTGTGTATGCTAATGCTACACTGCTCAGAGTTTTACTGTCTTTCCAGCCCACACAGGAGGTCAGGTTCACCTTCAGTCAGGCGTTAAAATGAAGTCCTTTCCCTTACCAAGCCCATCACTCAAGACCATTCGACTCCCAATTGAACACATAAAATGTAGTCTTATGAGCTACCTGCATCATACATTCCCTGTAAATGGAAGATGAAGTCTATCTACAAAGAGGGCGCAGCATGTAAAATGCAATGGTGGAAGAGGGAGGTTCTAAAAGTGCAATATTACAATATTCCAGTAGTGGGTCATTTATCAAGGCAGAGCACAGTACAGCATTTGCAGGCAGTGAGTGAGATCAAAGTGTGCATAGGCTCTTCATATAACAATGTATTCATCATATCTGTCTGTGGTATAGTTCAACCTCTTTGCATAGCTTTCCCAGATTATTCATAGAAATGAATATATATTTCATCAGGCAGATACACATTCAGGGTCAGCCAGAGTGCAGTGCCCGATTCAGGATTTCAGACCCTTTCTCAAGGGCAGTAGTAGTGGATAGAACATATGATACCTTTCAGTCACAATCACAATCAGTGACAGGGATCAGCAAAACTACTGATATGTCAGAAGTTGGCCTACAATCATTATTTCTGCAGAGGGACATTGAAATTAGCATTAGGTTTTATAACCCCTACATGTTGATGCTTGTTTTATAGTAAACTGAATGTATTTCCTGCAGTCAAAAACCAAAACATAAACATGATGATTATGCCACCCTAGTTTGAGTTTTCAGCCTAATTTATTTTTTGAGCCAAAAATGTTAATGAGCAGGAACAGAGTTTGAATATATCAAGATACAAATGTTGCTGTGTGGGCTGGGACAACTGTCACTTTTCCTAAGTGGTAACTTCCTCAGAGCATAACTTTCAATGTGGTCAGAAGATTTAGCCTAGGTATAGTTCTGAAAAGCAGGATGGAATACAAATAGGTGGCTGCAACACGGACAAATTATTTCCAGGAATCCTGCAGTTTAAAAGACCCAGTAACATCCATTTGACTCCAGGATGTTCAGTATTCAGTATTCAGTACAGTAATTTCATTTGGATACTGAGCAGCTTCAGTGAAGCAGAGGTCCCTCTCTCACCTTCAGTGCGGGTTCATGTAGTTCTTGAATAGAGGCTATAGGATGTGTGAAACTGAAGGTTGACGCTCCAGTACCCCTGGCCAGGAAACTGCCTCCCTTTCAATCACCTTATTCAAAGTGTCAGTAAGCTTGTTAACTGCAATATTGCTACCCTGAGTCTAATTTCGTGCATGACATACGTTTGTTTGTTTCATTCCGGCTGCCTCGCTAGCCATTTACTTATCAAAATTTTCACTCAGGCATACTGTAATCACCTGTGCTGGATTTATTCAAGAGCTACAGTGTGACTCTTTTGCTGGTGAAACCCTAACATAAAAGTGGAATCAACATTATGCCCAAAAAACAAACAAAAAAACTCATGAGCATATATATATCTTGTCCTAAAATAGCTTTGGTAGCAACAATATGTCTAACAGCAAAATATAGCAAAAATACCATGAAACTAAAAAAATATAACTAAACAGCAAATCTGCAGGATACAATGAATTCCCCAATTCATATTTAGCCAAATTAAGATACACAGTCATTGGTTTCAGCAGAAGCTTATTAAAATACTGGCAACAATAGCTAGCTTAACCTATTTTATCTATTGATTGATTTATCTTTCTGAAACCATCACACACCCTATTTTTTGTCTATGTATTTGGGCTGCTGGGTTTCTGCTGAGTTCAGCTGAATGACTATGTGAACCAGTTTGAATATCAGAGAGAGGAGAGCGGAGGGGAAGATGGAAGATCCATGTGGTCCTACGGTGTGGCTTCCCTTCTGCTTTAGTGTCATTAGTGTCATTTTAGTATTTGGGGTATAAACAGTTAAGGGTCCAGGGTACACATCTTCTTCTTCCCTGTAAATTACAGTCCTGTCCAGGGAGCATTATAATATCTTTCAGAAACAGAATGCATTTCAGTTTGTGTTATCATCAAAAGCCAATACTCTACCTGTGCTCCTAACTCAGAATTTGCAGCCGGTACAACTGCTAGCTGAAGCTAGTTTACCCTCTCTCAGTAATCCTATCTGTATATAGCCAGATCTCTTACTACTATTGATCTGTATCCCCACTCCCTTTCAACTGCGTTGTGAGAAAATGTTCCATGAAATATTTATTTTCCCTGCATTTCCCCCTCTTCAAATCTGGGCTATTCTTCCCAGTCACACTTGCTGATCCAAGCCATATTTTGAGGCATGGATTTAGCCCTCAGTTGCCTCAGCTTAGTGCATATTATTCAGCAAGTTAGAGCTGCATCACTGCACAGTAAAGGTTGAAATCTAAAGGAACATAAACACGGTCCTCGTGGCCATTGTAGACAGCAATGTCATGAATGTTATTACTCCCATCCACCTTCTAAGGCCTGATTATGTTCCACTGTAGCAAACAGGGAGAAACATTTGAATGCACACATATGATTAATGTAGATCTTTTTAGGGATAGATTGTTACCTCATTTAGAATACTTTATAATAAACAAATTTTTTTTAATCCCTAAATAAAAAAAAAAACATTGATCAGATTATTGATTAGATTATTCTCTAGATTTTTCTTTAATAAACATTGACTGCCGGTGCAGCCCCCTCTAGCTTCTGCTCGGTGGCTACTGGGTGACGCCTCTTCTGGGGATCCGCAGCCCTTCCCATAAGGGTGGCACAGATGCCCCTCCGGTGGTCCTCCTTGGGCTCTCGCACTCTGGGGCCTCTAGATGTCTGGGGCCTGGATCTCCTCCATGCCTGCTTCATGCCCTGGGGGACGGGGCTATGGCTCTCTACATCCTCTTGCAGACCATTACATGTGGAAACCATTTGAATACAAGCGCGCTGATCCACACAGGTGTGCACACGCGTGTTCACTGTTCGTAGACTTACATTACACCTTTCTTGGCTGCTACTTCAAAGCACATTGTGCGCTGTCTGTCCTGCGTGCTGCACAACAACACTGAATATTTAGTATTTACTGCTGTTTACACTTAGCTAGATTAATGCGATGGTGTTGTGTTTAGTATGTTGATTTGGGTTTTTTTGCTTGTTTTCTATTCTTTCTCTCTCAACAGGTGATCCAGGAGATTTTATTTTATTTTTATTTTTTTCCCCCCTTTCTCACTGCCCCTCTCCCCTGCTGTTTTTCTTTTCCTTCCTCTTTCTTTCTCCCTTTCCTATCCCTCACTCATGTCTGTCCCGTCTGTAACAACTGAAAATAAAAGAAAAATAAATAATAAAAACAAAGGTCGATCAAATGGACCAATACGGCAATGCCACGATGATCCATTTGGCAAAATAAATCCATTGGGTATCCTTGTTGGTCTTCAGACAACAATTCTGACGGCTAAAGAACCAAATGGGACAGGCAAAAAAAAACAAAAAAACGGGACATATATTTTTGAACCACATACAGTATATGTGTATCTTGTGCATAACAGTCAATCAATCGATCCTTAGACAGATAGATTTAATCATTAGTTATGATGAACCTTTGGCTTTCTTCCATAGTCTATTTTATCCTTTCTTCCTCCTCCACTGCAGATGGCTGTGTCTCCCTCAGCTTAGTTCTGCCAGAGGTTTCTCTGGCAGAACTAAGCTGAACTCTATTATTGTAGGTTCTTTACCCTACAATATAAAGCACCTTGAGGTAAATATTGTCGTGATTAGGTGGGGCATATATGTGTATGTGTGTATATATATATATATATATATATATATATATATATATATATATATATATAATATGTGTGTGTGTGTGTGTGTGTGTGTGTGTGTGTGTGTGTGTGTGTGTGTGTGTGTGTGTGTGTGGAGAGAGAGAGAAAGTGAAAGCCAGAGAAAGATCATGGCCTCCATAAATTGTAAAGCACACATAAATTAAACATCAAATTGAAGTTTATGATAGTTGCTCACAGTTGGGCTGAAAGCTAAAAGCCTTGCATTTCCTCTGGAGAAACCAAAGCAAACAAAGAAACCCTGTTTTGTGTTTGTTGTATGTACTATATAGCAGCAGTATGTAGTAATTGTGGGCTTTGTGACAGGACAAAGGTTCAGCACCATCTAATTAAGACCTACATTCTTTATGCTTTTATTCACCTCTGCTGTCTTCAAAGGTTAGAACTCCCTATCATCTTATTTTGAGCCTAGAATCCCTTCATGCTGCATATGAGTTTACACTTATGGAGGCTGAACAGATGCACTACAAATTGGCTGGTTACCACAGTTAGTGGTGGACCACTGGAGAATTACTTCAATGCCTGAATACATAAATTACTGATGATAAAAAGGCACCCATGAAAATGGCACCTGCATTATGGGTGCCATTTTCATGGCACCCATAATGCCATGTAGACCATGTGTGATATAACATGGTCTACAATTAATAACTATGCTCAGAGGTGCCATTACTATCATGACATATTGGGAGCAACTGAGAATCTTTATGTTGTCAAATAACTGCATCAATCAAGTTATTTTAGAATAAATTATTATAAGATATGAAAAAAGGTCCTGCAAAAGTGTTACAGTCCAGTTAATGGGCTGCCTTTTAATCATAAAAACAAAAAGATGAGTGCAAATTTTAATAGTTGACAAAGACACACCGAGTACACACAAAATGCGGTTTTCAAATCATTTATTAAAGCAAAAAAAAGCTATTCAAACCTACATGGCCCTGTTTGAAATAATAACCCTCCTAAATCAAAATTTAATTGTGATTAACATTATTTAGAAAACTGAGTTCAATTAACTAGCCACACCAAGGCCTGGTTAACAGTCAATGCATTACATGCTGACCCCAAAATATCTGTTAAATAGACCTATCTGACAAAGTGAAGTACAGAGCTAAAAAAACAACCATTATTCCATAATCTACAGAAACAGAAGAGAAATAAAATCAATGACATCTATCAGTCATCGGTGTCATAATTGATTGAACCATGAATTGTGCACTCTACCAAAAAATCCTGAAAGATAATGTCTGACCATCAGTTTTGCACCCTAAAGCTCAAGGACATTCGCGTTACGCTGCAAAACACACCAGTAAGTCCACCTCTGAATGGCTCAAAAAAAACAACCAAAATGATGGTTTTGGGATGGCTACTTAAAGTCTGGATTTAAATCAGATTAAGATGTGTTTATGTTGTTGTGCTCATCCTCTTTTGTTGGCATTATTAATTCAATTCAATTTCAAATCAATTTTATTTATTTAGTGCCAAATCACAACAGTAGTCACCTCAAGGCACTTCATATTGTAAGTAATAACCCTACAATAATGGAGGGGGAAAACTCAAAACATTAAATGACCCCCTTTGAGAAAGCAGTTGGCAACAATGGGAAGGAAAAACTCCTTTTTAACAAGAAGAAACCCCCAGCAGAACCAGGCTCAGGGAGGGACGGCCATCTGCCGTGACCAGTCGGGGATGAGGGAGGAAGACAGGATAAAAGACACACTGTGGAAGAGAGCCAGAGATTCATAATAATGAATGATTAAATATAGAGTGGTGTATAAACATATAGTGAGTGAAAAAGGTGAGTGAAGAAGAAACACTCAGTGTATAATGGGAAGTCCCCAGAAGCCTGAGCCTACTGCAGCATTACCAAGGGAGGGTTCAGGGTCACCTGATCTAACCTCAACCATGTTTTAGCAAAAAGGAAAGTTTTAAGCCAAATCTTAAAGGCAGAAAACTAAACTGGGAGCTGGTTCCACAGAAGAGGGGGCTGAAAGCCTACTTTTAAGTATACGAGGCACCACAAGTAAGCGGGCAGTCTAAGTGCTAGCGGTCTATTAATGTGATTGATACTATATATCTTTAAGATAATGTGGGGCTTGATTACTCATGACCCTGTGACACAATACATACATTTATGCAAAAAAAATAATAGTAGAAAGGAAAACAATGACATGAACAAAAACAACGCATAAAAAGAAGTTGACAAACCAAAGGAGCCTATAGAGAGTTTGTAGAGCGTTTTTTTGGCAAAGCAAATGTGTTTGGCACAACAGGGCATTGAAAAAAAGAAGATTCATCACAATCTCAGGAACACAGAGGCTGGCATTATGTTAAAGAGGCAGTTCATTCTCAAATACTCTCCAGTGTGGCTGAATTAAAGCAATTCTGCAAAGAAGAGTGGGCCAAAATTCCTCCACAGCGATGTGAAAGAGCCATTGCGAGTTATCTCAAATGCTTGATTGCAGTTTTTGCTGTTGGCATATCCAGTTATTAGGCTTAGGGGGCAATTACTTTTTCAAATCGGGCCAGGTAGGTTTATTATTATTATTATTATTTTTTTACCTTACACATTGTTTTTAATGAGGTCATCTCTGCTTAATATTAAAATATTTTTGATAATATATAAAAGATTTGTGTGATAAATATGTTAGAGGTAAGAAATCAAGAAGGGGGAAAATACTTTTTGATGGCACTGATTTTTGACCCTCTGATTTCTGTTAGAATGGTGACACTGATATTCTACATACAGATATGACTTTTTGCATAGTCTTTTGATGCTAAACTGTTTGGAGTTTTTGACAGTTCACCCCGTAATTATTTCTTTTAATTAATTAATTAGATTTTTGATATGGCACAGTCTGTCTGTCTAGTTAGGCCACAGAAGTGCATGTCCTTCTGCTGGTGCATTCTTAATTATGGCTTTAGTGATATTGAGGCTGACATTTAAGATCCCTTCATGCCTGTGTTTTTTGAAAGACCTGAATAAGGCCCATCTGGTCTAAGTAGGACACTGGGGATGACAGTGTGCCAGCATGTTAATATGTTCTCACACAGATGCGGGGGCTGCTGTGTTAAAGAGATGATGATGACACTCCCAGTCACGTTCACTCACTTAGCAAAAGTTGTCTCCTCTTGATCATTCTTGACAGTAACAAAAAGGGTGAATATTCTCTAATCAAGGCCAAAAATTCTGATCACTGCTGGCATTTCCCTAATCACCCACATAATAGCATTTGGAGGACAGTGTCAGAGGATAATGGAAGGTTAGCCATACTAAACAATAAGAAATAACAGGTGTATTTCAAAAATGGCAAATCCATTAACTCAAAGATGTCATGTAGGCTCCAGAAGTACTGGTGGCACAAAATTTATTTTTTGACATATAGGTTTTCATAGCTTACATTAATTATCTTTAATAAATTTAATTAACAATCCAGTTACTCATTTTTCCTTTATACAAGGTTAAGAAAAAATGTGCTATCCTACCGTACCATCTTAATATTTCATGGCAACAGGCTATCTAAACAATTCAAGGTTAGTACGAGCTAGTAGGTTCTTGGCTATGTCTGTTATGCATAGACACAACACTGGCTCATTTCTTGAGTTAGGTGTCATTTTTAGGCTTTAAGAGGCTATCTACTTACAATAGAAATTCTAAAAGTCTAAAGTCATCATTGACGTTTCAAGGCAGCTCATGTGTTTTCCTGTTTCCGATATACTGTCTCACACACATAATTCAATAAATTACATTGTCCACAAATGAAAAGAAGATGAAACTACGAGAAAGAAAAGGGGAAACATTATCCAGAATAAATCAGAAGTTGGTGTAGTAAAAGGAATTGAGCATGCTTGCTGGTTTATCCCTGTCTGCAGTAAACAGTTTTAGCTCTCCAAACCAGTCTCCTTGCTGTGTTCTCCCTTTGAAACAGCAGCCAGGCTTTCCATTAAGTGTCAATGTGCTATTGAAGCCTTCCTCTTTCACAAAGATTATGTTTCACTTTCATATCTGAAAGTGTGCAGCCAGATCTAATAATACCATATCGAAATTGATGTTGGGGAAAATTTACTACTTTGTTGGAGAAAGAAAACAATGAGAACACAAAAAAAGAACACAAATCATGTCCTCTATCCCCAAATGTCACCACCAGATTCTTTAATACCAATGAATAAACACTCATTTTTTTGTGTCACTTGAATATAAAAGCTCCACCAGAGTTCTCCGGTTGATCTGATATCCTCGTGTTGGTGTTGTTCCCAGATCATCATACTAAATGTTGTTCCAGGATCAACATTGCAAGTGACCAATCAGAATGTTGTGACGTCATACTTTTGCGACTTCGGGAAAAAGCGGCGTAAAACAAAAAACTGTTCTAAAGCTGCGTGAAACCACCTCTGTCCGCCGATCAACGGACCCTGACCCTAACCCTAACCCTTTAATAAACAGTAAGCAGAATTGATATTGTCCTTGCAACATTGGAATTTCATAAATGCACGAATGGCTTGGCGCACAAAAGAATAACGTCACAACAATGTGATTGGTCACTTGCAGTGTTGAACCTGGAACAACATTTTCATGATGGTCTGGGAACAACACCAACACGAGGATATCAGATCATCCGAGTTCTCCTGTCACCTGGAAATGTGGCAGGTAAGTATGTTTAAGAGTAACCCTGAAGACATCCTGAAATGCATGTCCCAACTAAGGCTAACTTCTTATCCTAAATGAGAAGATGGTCCTAAAGGGAGGTAATAAAGACCTATAAGCCACTTCCTGCTGAGATGTGTGGAAACAGTACCCTTTATAATAAAGGCTAGTTGCTGCATTTAAAATCTCCTTTTTATGACAGAAAGGAATTAGTCACAATCACCCACCTTGGGAATGTTCATAGGCTTATGCAAAGGTTATATGCAGTACAAACCCTTCAAATCCACAGCCATAGGTACAATTTCAAGGACAACAAGGACATATACATAAAAACAAAATAACTGCAATTCTCAAAGTATTGCTAATAATTTGCTTTTCTTAAAGTGAATGCCTAATAAATCTCATGAGCCACTTAATTATTAGCACAAAGCATTTACCTCAATCCAATATTACAATGTATTGATGACATGAACTATATCTGATGTTAATGATAATGATGTTACAGACTGTTTTCCTGTCTCTTCTGTGATTTCCACACTGATTTTCTATGTAATATTCTTGTAGCTTTTTAAAGGAGCAGAAATTTGAAAGTGTGAAGTTAGTTCATCCAAAGTTTAGAATAAGCAGAAAGAATGTTACTACAAAAGCTGGAATGATTAATAGTCGAGACAATACTAGTCTAATGAGCAACGTTTGTTCTGGTACACCACCGAAACTGATCAACGTGGAAATATGATGAAGGTGGCATTAAGCCACTATTAGAAAGAAAGGATGTTCTGAATCTAATATATAATTGTCTACTTTTAGCTTGTGGAATCAAGTGTCACAAGTACTGAGCCCACATGATGCAACGTGCTGAAACCAATCAGGAATAAAAACTTTAGTACTCTGCTCTGGAGTTTTAGTTTCCCTCTTCCTTTATAATTGATTACAGATGTTACAGTTTATGAGGCAATTGCATTTAACAAGACTTTAGCATAAACAACAACAGCTGGATGATCAGCTGCTGAATCCAGATGTATGGGAAGTTGAAAACAGACACATCAAACTTTGTCTCAATGAAGTATTCTGAAAGAACAAGACATCTTGATTTAGATGCAAAACACAGTCCCATGCATGGCTGGCTCCTCCCATGAGGGGCCAGAAGATTAAGATTTAATGGTGATACTGAGGGAATGACACTATCTGTCTGCATACTCCCATCTCTTCACACAACATCACGTCTGCTGCCTTTCTACCTTATTCTCTCATCAAACAAAATTGCAGATGCATTTTCCTACAAAGCCATGCCTACATTCAAATTTGGGCACGCAAACATATTCACACACACACACAAGTATGTGTGCATGCCATAAATGACTGTATGCACATGCACGTGCAAATTTACATACTCTTATAAAAACTCTGACAAAAGCTCTGCTACAGGCAGGGGGAATCAGCTGTAAATTAAAACTCTTGTCAAGATTATCTTTTTGTAGCATGAAAAATGGAATTGGCTTAAAAAGTGTTGGATCGGCACTCAACATGTCTGGCAAAGCAAACGTGACTGAAGGGAATGCTCTGATTTAAACATACATAAAAAAATAGCCATTATTGCCCCTTTTGCATTGATATTATCAGTATAGACTGTCAAACTCAACTAATGCATTACACACAAGGACTATTGCTGTCTGGATCATCTTTATTGTCTGGTGACTTAAAAAGGGCAACATTGTTCTCTAGGTCTACAAGAGAAAGAAAAAGAGAAATCAATAATGTTTCAGTTTACAGCTAATAAAAGTCAATATTGCATCCACACAAAAGAACTGCATGCCTCAATTGCAAGGGCCACATTTGAGAAATTCAGATGCAACCAACTAGTTAATAATAGAAGGGTGAAAATCTAAGTGTAATGACTTCCTTTCTTAAACCAATATTCTTTATAATATATGAAGTAGTGAGAAGTAAAACTGACAGATCAGTTTTCAGTTGAATTTAAGGGGTCAAGCCTAATGACAATGGATCTCATGTTTTGCACATCTGTAACAACCTTATAAACTAAATTGGATCGACACAAAGAACATTTGCCTATATAGCCATATTTCTCATATGTCTAACTGCAGCATGTTATCTTACAATGATTCAGTATAGTAAATATAGTCTATAGTAATAGCTATCGTGCACGCATGACTAAACAACTGCTTAACTTACAGACCATTTAGCATTCTTGTGACACATGGAAATAAGAACACAAGCCAAGGGATAACCTTTGAATGACTTTTCCTACACTACCCGCAAAAAAATAAAAATAAATAAATACACAGTACCAGAAATCCATGACTGTAAATTATTTATGATTCATAGGTGCTGTCTCAGAAGCTGTGAAGAATTCACAGACTCATTGTAAATTTAAAGGATGCTCTCAGCGTGAGCAAAAGCCCAGGTTGACAGTGAAAAACCTTTTTCTCAGATGGGACATATCCTGCTGCTTTGACCTGTTTGTCCTGGCAGCATTGATGGGGAATTGAGTCATTATTCACCATTAATTTGTGGTTCAATGGTCAGAGAGGCTGTAGCAGGGGACACTGACTCAACATTGCCATGGTGACATGGAGTACAGAAAGGAAATTAAACTGTAGGACACAAACAAGTCTAGTGTCACAAAGCTAAAAGTGCCTATATAGAGTCCAACAAAGCTCTTTAGGGTAAATACCATTAAATAGGACAATGGCATACTTTTTTACTCAAAGCACAAGCATATCGATTTGAAGACTCAGTAGAGTCGCATGGGCTCTATGCAGTGATGACTAATGAACAACAAGAGGTTTGTGGGAATGACAAAGAGCTGAAATGACTGGGTGAAAATCATCTGCGGAGGTTCAAAATGTTAGCAGGTAGACAGTAACACCTCATGTCACCCCGACCTTGCAAAGACCACTTACAAGTTTTTTTTTTTCATGGTTGGCCAATTCTCCTTCAAAATGAAATAAAATAATCTAAAACTAAAATTTGATTTCCTGAAGTAAAGCTCCTGTTGACACAAGCTGTTATGGCCAGATATCAAATTGGACAGAGCACATGGAAGCCAGATCAGTTAAAGGCTGAGCTAGACCTTGATGCAAACAATACTGTGCAGTGTCACTGAGACAAATGACAGAAACATGGGCAAATGCAACTGAATAAACTGTTTTATTCAGTTATTGATCTTACCAAAACTATAATGTCACTACTATAATACATTGCTTATGTGAATTTAACCCTTTAAGACCTACCATAGAACCAAGTCCACCAGAGCTTATATTATATTTTTACATGTTGTAGAGCCATTTCTGGGAGCATTTCAAGTTGATATACATCAATACAACAATTATAGCCCAAATTTTAATAATATGTATGCATTAAGTGCATAGTAATTACATAAATTGCAAAAAAGTGCAATAAACTACAAAAAATTAGAAAATCGTTGTTGTTTTTTTTAAATATATATTTCTAGTTAGAGAAATTTAAGAGGCTTATCCCTCAAAACTGTAAATACAAAAAAGTTGCACAAAATACTTTCCCACCACAGGAAATTTATTTTAACTGTCTTCATAGTTTTATTTTTGAAATACACCAATTTTTATATACTGCAGGAAAAACTAAAATAAATACTATAATGCAAATTTGCAAAAAAAACAGCATATGCATCAAAATAAACTATTTCCAGCAGTGCAATATGAGTCCTAAGCATCCCAGAAATGACACAGAAAGTCATAAAGTCAAACACAAGTGTAGGCTCATAAGGCCCTAATGGTAAAAAACTACATTTCCGCAAAATGACGTCACTTCCGGTTCCGGGCAGGTCATGGCGGACATGCGATAGTTCGTGCTGATGAACGTAGGAAGTGTTACAAACAGCTGATCGAATCGGCAAAGTGTGTTTCTGGAATATTATGTTTTTGTTGCTGCAAGTGCTTTTTATGCAGTTTTTGCAAAGCTATATGTGGAAGGAAACTGTGACTTAGGACAAGCTGATGGCATAAGATACAACAGCTCTGGTTTCAAATGCAAAACAAATTATTGCGCTAGCTTACGTGGTTGCAGTGCTACCGGGATTTTAAAAAAGTTATGCAAAATGGAGCGTGCCCGCTCCGACCAGCTTTAAAGGGTTAACTTAAACTAAATATGATATGGAAAGTATGGCAAAACCATATATGATATGAACAGTGTGCATAAAATTACTAATTAATAATAACTTGATATGGTACAACTTGTAAACAAAACATATTAGTAAAATCTGCTGACAAATACAATTAATTAGCTTAACAACATGCTGGCTATCAAATAACAATGAAACCATCACACTTATGTAAGGCAGATAATCTTGTAGAACCTGAAAACTGAAACTGTTGTTATTGTTGTTGTTGTTGTTGTTGTTGTTGTTGTTGTTTTTTACCAGTCGAACAACTTTAATTCACAGACCGCACCACCAAATTCTTCAAATATCCCATTCAAAAGATGCACAAGTTCACATTTTTAGTGAATAAATTAATCAAAAATGAGTTCTGAGGTGAAAAGTTTACACCAAAAATTGTTGGCTGTAACCAGAAAAGTTGAACACACTCTTGCATATTTACATATTTTATTAACTGTGGAAAATCAAGATAGAATCGCTATGAAAGAGAAAGGTATGTTGCAGTGAAAAGTATGCAGAGCCTATTTGAGGCTAGCTGCTTACCACTTTGAGAAGCAATCATCCCCGCAGCCATGGCCTGTTCTTTTCTCTCTTCTTTTGGTGTGGTCGTCCCTTTTTTTCTTGTTTTATCTAGAAAAAAATAGCGAAATATAACCATGAATCATGGCTAAGTTTATGACCACAGTGACAATCAGCAACTAGAATGTCAACATTTCCAAAGTAAAATCCCTAAACAAACCAACAAACGTCAAATTAGATGGTGGATACATCATGCCTTGGACTTTGTTATTAAACTGTCACATAATGCAGCATGTTTCAATGAGTGGTGAAAAAAATAAAGCACAAACCGAAAGTAGGGGTTAAAAACAACAACAATCATTTAACCAGTAGTGAGAAAACTAAATATAACAACATATAAAGAACTGAATCTACATTCATTTTCAGTTTCAAGCTTTGTATCTCCTAGGAACAGCATTGCTTTCACAGTTTTTCCTAAAATTGTCTTTGCCTGTCTGTGGCATATTTATGTGATCGGTACTTCATGTACTTGGAGAGAACAGGTTGGAGATTCATCCAAATGAGGTTGTGCACATACAATTCTTGGATTTGTAACAAAAATGTTAAAGATTTAATACTTTTGAGCCAAGACAGGGTATTTTTAAACTGACATAAAAAAAAAATTGTGTTGTTTTAACATGCTGAAAAATGTGAAGCCTTGATTTACTGAGTCAGACCCTGAGTCATTTCACACAGCATCCATTGTGTTTACATTCTCTAACTAGATGCAAAATAACACATAAATCAGATGTTTGATAAAAGCTGGTAACCTGCTACATGTCAGAGACATGAGATTATCTGGGATTACTGTGAGTCATCACCTACTTTCCATTTTTTTAAATTGCGTTTATACCAATGATGTGTGTGTGTGTATATATATATATATATATATATATATACATATATATATATATATATATATATATATATATATATATATATATATATATATATATATATATATATATATATACACACACACACACACACACATATATATATATATACATATAGTTCTTAAAATGCATTTGGTTATGATGTTCAGTTTGATATGGAGTACATAAATTGGAAGTTGGGATTTGTGTCGTGCATGTGGGTACATGGATTGCTGTTCAAGTATCTGTTTCAGAATCTTTCGAATTTCCAAGTTCCTAATAAACGGCATGTGGTGCAAAATGAACACTGGCCGCTTCTCACTACTTTCCTTCTATAATGAGACCCCTTATCCAAACTACAGAAGGAAACACAAAGGATAGTGATTATGCAATAGTGTCTGAGTTGCTAATGTGGTGGTGATGAGAGAGGGAGAGAGAGAGGAGGGAGCTATCTACTCCAAGTCCAAAGGCAGTGAGATTAAATAAAAGTTTTACTCAGGACACTCTTGTTAAAATCACTCTTGACACCCTGCACTATTAGTACGCCATTAAGAGTTCAAGGACAATAGCTGTCCTGTTTTTTGATCATTTATCCCTTGGATCCCCTCGTTAAGCCTGAACCCAGTTCCTCACAATGGCCACAGAATATTGATGGGTTGAAAGGATGATTTTGCTGAATTCATAATAATCCTCTTCTTGTCTGTTCTTGATAATACAGATGAGCTAGTCTTTGACATTCCAGAGTGAAAGGTTAATTGCCTGATGCTGATCTAAATCTCTCAATAAACTTAATATTTTATAGTGGGGCGATCGTGGCTCAAGAGTTGGGAGTTCGCCTTGTAATTGGAAGGTTGCCGGTTCGAGCCCCGGCTTGGACAGTCTCGGTCGTTGTGTCCTTGGGCAAGACACTTCACCCGTTTCCTACTGGTGGTGGTCAGAGGGCCCGGTGGCGCCAGTGTTCGGCAGCCTCGCCTCTGTCAGTGCGCCCCAGGGTGGCTGTGGCTACAATGTAGCTGCCATCACCAGTATTTGAATGTGTGCGTGAATGGGTGGATGACTGGATGTGTAAAGCGCTTTGGGGTCCTTAAGGACTAGTAAAGCGCTATATAAATACAGGCCATTTACCATTCAAACAATACTAAAGGCTCTTCTTTTTCATTGCATCCAGAAGGCATCCTGTTCAGATACTCAAACCACCTCAGCTATCTCATGGTGACATGGCAGAACCCAGGTAGTGACCTGAGCACATCGGAGCAGTATACATCACGTGATAGAGCGGCTGTTGTGTGCTAGACCTGTCGGCAGTCTGGAGTTCACACTGAAAACATGTGGAGCCACGCTACACGCTGCCAAACCAGGTGTTATGCAAAGGTAGGTATCCGGACAAAATTTGTTCCCCCTGCGTCGCGAGCATTCGCTGGGCCCGGAGTGCAGATCAAATCAAGTGCTTTGCACTGACGCTCAGCTTTCTCTTCACCACAACCGACCAGCACACCGTCCACATCACTACAGATGCTGCACAAATCCACAATTCAATCTATTCTTGTTGATTGACAAATTTTAAGATCCTCCACCTGGGGCAGCTACTTGTCCTTGATCCAGAGTGCACACACCATTCTTTTTTTTTTGGGTGAGAACCATGGCCTCAGATTTGGTAGGGCTAATTCTCATCCAACCCACTTCATATTCAGCTGCAAACGGCCTCAGTGCAAGTCACTGCCTGATGAAACAAGGAGAACTACATCATCTGCGAAAGATCCTGAGTCCACCACACCTGACATGCTCCACCTTCCACCTCATGACTGAGCCTAGAAATTCTGTCTTTAAGAATTGTGATTAAAATTGTTAAGACCCATGACAGAGACCAACACCCACCAGGAATGACAGCAATGGAGCTTTTCTTCTTTACAATGACTGGCAGAGGTACCCTAACTACCTCAGCACTGTGTGATAGGGCCAATGGGAAACATTAACTGAATAAATAGTTCACTATTAAAACTATACAGGTGGAATTGGGTGCGTTTTACTGGAGCCCCTGGGGACCCCATGACATTTGCATTATTAAAAACCACTAATCAAAGCAGAAATCTAACATAATGATGTCATATCATTAAGAACACATTGACAGTAATTAAAATAAATAAAGGGGAAAAATGATTTATATATTTAAAAAAACACACACAAAACAACTAACAAACATTGTAAGCTGTGGCTTGGGTCTACACATACCCTAGTCATTAGGATGAGGGTTAAATACCCTTCGACAATAGCTTCAGAGAAAAAAAACCTTTTTTATACACAGTTCTGTTTTGCTCTTTTGTTCTGAACTTAATATCCTTAAAGATACTTGAGGAACAGGTACAGACAGAACTCTGAAAATCACTTTATATTCATCAAGTCAAGATTTGAATTACTTAAATAATGATATTTATCTTTTGGGACTCAATAGCCTTTTCAACACACACACACATACCTATGTGTGTGTGTCAATATGGATGAGGCTGTGTACAGGTCAAATGCCGATTGGTTGAATAGTGGGCTGGGAAAGGAAAGGGAATGAAATTAAGCTACTACTACTAGAAGGAAACATGCAAAAAAAAAAAAAAATCAAAGATAAATCAGGAAAAGCACACGCTGTGGCTGCAGCAGAGACTTTTCATGGTTATTAATACCCGGTTTCACTCTAGCTTTATGTCATAAGTTGTCTGTGTAGGCTCTCAGTCATCCAGGTCATAGCAGTCTTATCATGGTGGAGAGTCCCAGGTATTGAAACCCTAATGGTGGTTGTCCCAAGACAGCCGTTGATCCATTATTACATGTGCCTTATGACATGGGCCAAGGTGAAACAAGGTGCGAGTGGTTTCAGGTAAAACCATTGTGAGACTTTGACTCACCCTATCATGTGACCTATTGAGGTCACCTGAAGTAAGATGCGAGTGGATGTTGAGGCACCAGGAAAGGGATCTCAAGATTGTCATAAGTTTGGTCTTCTCCATGAATCTCCAAAGGACCAAAAACAACACAAGCCCTCGTCTGTGACAGTGCCTCTTCATGAGAGTACAGAGAAACAACATGGAGGCAATTGCCTGCAAAACTGTGTGTAGGCTCTGCATAGGGCCAGTGCACAACTACGCAGGCCCATTATCCATTCTATTGTGTTTTTTTTGCTATAGGCCAGTATATTCATTTTGCCTATAACAAACAAAATCATTTAAATTCAGAATCACACTTTGAGTATATCATTGTACATTAGTGGATTTAATAACTTTCCATTGACAATGTGTCATCCACAGACCCTGTGACAGTTGTCAGCAATTCCCTTGAAACAAACTTGGCTTTGATTCACAAGGATGCATTAACACGCCATTTGCCACCTGGAATCAAGATGCACACTGATCATGCCATTAGCTTCTCTCTTTAATTATGAGACCATAAAATGTCTTAATATGCAAGCGCACCTGGATGCTGCTATAGACATCAGAACTTCATCAGCATTTGTTCCTAACTACCATGCCCAGGTCTAGATAATTGGTGTTTTATTTTGTATATGGGAAATGGTAAGGGACAGATTGGAGAATGAGATGTTTGTTTGCCTTCCCATTTTACTGATAAATGACAACCTCAAATGTATTTATCAGCAAGTGGATTATTTTTAAGAGCAAGAACTAGCTCATGGTGGGAATGGAATAGCATGCACACTATGATTTAATAAATCAGAAATAACCTTCAAAGAGAGCACTTCTGTAAAAATAATTTTAAGATTATGGTCTTTAATGTAAGGCTTTAATTTCTGAGAACGGACACCCTCCACCCACCATTAAGGTAATGTCCAAAATCAACTGGAAAGCCACTGTTGCTAAACTCACTTCTGAGTCTTTAATTTATCTAATCGATTATTGTTGTGTTAGACAATGCAAGGCTAAAGTTAACACAAAAAATAAAAAAACACAAAAACAGAAATCTAGATGTAGAGAAGATATGCTGTTGCTTCTGTGTAATATAATGCCCAAATATATTGTTTTGTATACACTGTCACTTTCTATAGCACTAACAGCTGGGACCCAATTCAAGGTATCTGCAACATAGCTATCAAAATAAAATCTGATTGTGATTTCGATGACTTGCCCATTATTATACAATGTTTTATTTTACTGTTTAGTTGACAAGTGTAACGCATGTCAAAGTAACTCATCTTTCCAATCCAAAGGGCTTTACTTTCAACTAATGATATACAGTTAATAAAGCAGAACCAATTACTTTGCACAGCTGGGCATCTTTTATATGTTCTTTTCAATCTAGGCCATTTGATTGCTTGTAAATACACGGTTGATTTATATTTCTTTACAGTGCAAAACGCAGTGGGCCCAGTGACAAGAAAGCAATTAATCACATTATTATGCCAATTAAGAAGTTGGTCTGCTCCACTGAAGGTAGAAAAAAACAATGAGGGAACTGAAGATGTGAGTGGAAGGCACTACAAGAAGTTAATGCAAGCCATTAAATTGCACCCATCACCCCAGTCCTCTACATGGACATGGTTTAACCTATTACCATTGTTTAACATGAATATCATTATGATGCATCTGAACTTACCCTTTTTAATTTTTCATATTTATTTCCTATCTTATTCATAGCCTTTTCCTTTTTTGTTTTCTTTAGGTCACAAGCAGTTGTCCAAGCATTTCACTACATATCGTACTGTGTATGACTGTGTACGTGACAAATAAAATTTGAATTTGAACGCTTAATTAATTGTTAAACAACTTTGTTAATGATCTTTTTTCTCATTGGATGATAAAGACATTTGTGTATGACCAAATGTAAACACCGAATATTTATCTTCAGATTGGGAAGATAAGCAATAAAGGAATATATTCCTTTATAGATGATGCCAAATACAAAACATTGTCTGAACAGTTCTGCTGTGACAAGTTTGGTAAAATCAAGCACAGACATGAGTTTTCATAACACCTCTGACTTTTGCAGAAGATACTTTGATTATAATGGTCTATAACTATAGCTTTGTTCATATGCCGGCAGACCAGAGTTGTGTCAAAAATATAATGCCGCAAAAACTAACAAAGAAAATCTGAAACCAGTAAAGACTCATTGAATAATAATAATGATAATTCTGTTACAAATATGGTAAATGGCCTGCATTTGTATAGCGCTTTTACTCAGTCCCTAAGGACCCCAAAGCGCTTCACACTACATTCAGTCATTCACACATTCACACACTGGTGATGGCAAGCTACATTGTAGCCACAGCTGCCCTGGGGCGCACTGACAGAGGTGAGGCTGCCGGACACTGGCGCCACTGGGCCCTCTGACCACCACTAGTAGGCAAACATGGGGTTAGTATCTTGCCCAAGGATTTGGCATGCATGGATCGAACCACCGACCTTTTGATTAGTGGCTGACCTGCTCTGCCACCTGAGCTACAGCCACCCCTATATCTATAACTGAGCCGTGAGTGCTTCCTCTTGTTAAAAAGAATATATGTTTAACAAAGAAACACTTTTTCACATGTATTTTTCAAGCCTAGACTGAAATTTCCTGTGGTTGCTTGCTTGATGTTGATGCAGCCTAAATGTTGTGCTGTTATTCATATTCAATTTATGATAAACATTAGGCATGGCTTCTACATGATTATAAGTGATTTGATTTGTGCTATTATTTTCTCTGAATCTTTCTATATTAACTTGAAATCTGTATATTTGCATTGGTAAGGCTAATGTTCAAGGTATAACAAGTCTCTACAGTAGATTATGCATTTTACAGAAATCTTGTATGAAAGCACATTAGGCAGAGACTGTTTTAATTGTAAAATACATATTATTTCATATGATATCACGATATCACCTCCTGTTTATCTAAGGGCAATGAATATTATTATTTAAGTTATACCACAGGATCTCATTACTAAAGACATGCTTGCTGTATTAATGGTGGCATATTGTAGTGACTCTGTTGCTGAGGATCAGGAAGGAATAGTACTTTTTGTCAGGGATTAGCTCTCAGCAATATTGTAATTCTTGCTCAGAATAATTAAGTGCTTCCTCGCAGAGACCTACAGTTTAATATACTGTGCATTATATAATATATAACATAATACATACACATTGGTTAATAAAAGATCTGTTCCTGTAAGTGTCTCTGACTGAACTGACGGTAACTATAATATCAATAGCTCTTCCTTCCTCCCATTCCTACTGGTAGTGCTGAGGCCCAAATGATGATCTTTATGAGAGACTTTACCTAATGAATACAGTACTGCAGCCATAATTTCCCTCCTTTGCCTCACCCTTTATATTAGATTATGGCTCTTTATAAACGTCATCTTTATAAACTTTGCATACTAGAAATGTATTTTGTAATTTTTCATCATCTTTCAATGTTGCTCACATTTAAAACATTTTGCTGTGCCTCCACCTCTGCTAGAGCCCTAACAATCACATTGCAACAGACCTGCTTTGATTTTTCAAACTGTCTGTTGGTTGTTGCAATAATATTTCATATTATCAAGGGTTGGGCTACTCAATTGGTTCCATTGGTTAAACCTTGTCAAATCTTTGATGAGTAGTTTCAGGAATTAGGGGTATTGTTTTTCTTTTTACCAGCCAACACAAGCAGTACTTAAAGAAGTTACGAATCTAAACTGTAACTTTAATTTGTCCAAACACAATTCACTCTGCTCACAAATGAGATAAACATGTGTTTTATCTCTTTAATAAGTATTGATGTGGATATTCAACAGAGTAAAAAAGAGAAGAGATACATTTGTGCTGAGGAAAAATAACTTTTGTGCTTTGATGTACAGCAGATGGCTGGAAGCCACACTGATAAACAAATAAGTCTATGCAATGTTTAGACATTATCAAATTTTCTTACATAACTAAAAACTTAAGCTAATTGTCCTTTTACATTTTGTGCCGTATCTCAATAAGATTTCCATTTTCTGAAGTACCCTGAAGTTTGTGCTTTTTGTACATACTGTGCATTCACATATTTACAGACAAGCCATTTTGTGTCTGTGCATTCATTTTGACAAAAGGCTCCTTACAGGCCTTTGCATCAAGCGAAGCCATTTTGATTGGCCCTGACTCGAGGGGTGTCTGTGCGACTCCTGAGAGAAAGATAAAGAGCAGAGAGGCTATGTTTGTGGTAAAGCAAACTACACCGCCACATGCTCCCTATCCATTCCTCTTAGCTGGCTCAGTGGCCCATGCCTCGCCCTAATGAGATGCGGCAACACACACAGACACATGTAGCATGTCTACTCTAATTACACTAGAAAGCTCTGCTGTTTCCTTCACCCCCTGGTGCCATCATGAAATTGACTCTGAAGGTTTTTTTCCTATCTGTATTCTATTTTTAAGGAACAAAATTCAATCATGTACAGTGCAGAGCACATGTTTTGACATTTTGTGCAAAAGACTATAATTGTACTTAACAAAAAGCGTATTGTGAGAGTGTGATACTTTGATATGTAAAAGTTTAGTTTCGGTTTAGTCTTTTTCACTTGAATGTTACTCTGGCAGCTTATGATAGATTGTAAATAATGGCTTGGGTGGATGGTGTAATGTATAACAGGTATAGCAATCCTCAGATAGGCTGTGGCATTTGAACAATGCTCAATTTGCACTAAGGAGCCCAAAGCGCACCACCACCACCACCAGCAGCAGGAGCCTGAAACTTCCGTGTTGTTTACACCAAATTCTGACTCTACAATCTGAATTTTGCACTGCGAGACACATTATATCAGTCAACGTCCTCTTTTGTCCAATTTTGCTTCAGCTTCAGCAGTCTGGCTATTCTCCTCTAACTTTTGGTCTCAGCAAGGCATCTTTATTCAGAACTGGTACTCACTGGATATTTTCTGTTTCAGACCATTCCCTTTAGGCCTTAGAGATGGCTGTGTTGGAAAATCCCAGTAGATCAACAGGTTCTGAAATACTAGCCTGCCTGGCACCAACAAGCATGTCATTTCCACTGTCACTTAAATCACCTTTCTTCCACATTCTAATGCTCAGTTTGAACTTCATAAGTCATTTTGACTATGTCCAAATGTGCATTGCAGTAACCTTTTATTATCTGAATGTATTTATTATGCATTCATTTTATTTTCCCTTACTTTGAGCATTTCAGTATCTCCAGGTGTACAGGCTCGTGTATAAGTATGTAAGAGAGTCAAGCTTGTGCTACATGGTATGTGCTGGTTTAGATTAGTTCAGTGTTGACTTTATTGTTGATAAAATAACAAATGCATAAAACAAATTGGAACTTCTCTGCAAAATGTAGTTCTTAATAAATTAATATACAAAATTGTAATTAGATCTGGAATTTTAAATTCTATTTCATTATTCTTTCTTTGTTATGAATACATTAGCATTTCTTTCAATGAAAGCAAAATGCTTTTACAAAACAAAGTAATTAGACTGGATCTGACTGAACTTTGTGCAAGCAGTTTTCTACTCAGTTTCAGTTCCAAAAATAATTAATTGTTAATGCTGTGACTCTACTCTTGCATTATTTTATTTTGATCCTAGCACAGCATTTGTGGCATTTAGCTGCCTCATTATTAAAATGACAAGTTTAAAAGTGTCATGGTCCTGGGCCATGTGGGCCCAGTATTCTTAGTTTCTTATATTTTTGTATTTCGTTCCTTATTTAGGCCATGTTTCCTAAGTTGTCCTGTTGTGTTGTTCCTTATTTGACTTCCCCTTGTGACTTTTATCCCCTGTGTGCCCCTCTATGTATCTGTGAGCCCTCATCTCCCCTCCTTGTTTCATTCCATGTTTCCCCAGCCCACTATGCCCGCGCTCTCTCTCTCCTCCTGTTTGCACCTGTGTACTTCCTGTTTTACTTTGACAGTCTCCCGTCAGTGTTGTTTACTCCTGCCATGTCTTGTTATGTTTATCTGTGTCAGCTGTGTTCCCATGTGTGGCCACTTCCCCTGATCATCCCTCTTGTGTATTTAGTCTCTGTGTTTCATGTAGTCTGTGTCGCGTCGTCTGTGTTACCACCCCCTGTGTTCCGGATCTCCAGCCATAGCTTTTCCTTAGTTTATGTCCAGTTTAGGTTTCTGTTTGAACTATTACTCTTATGCTGCCCTCACTCTGTTTTGTTCCTTTCATCAGCCAGAATAAAAGGCTCGCTTTTGTTTTACTCCACTCCTGCATCCTCGCTTGTGTTCGCTCCTGGGTCCACCACACACATTTCCGCACGGTCTGCCTCCGCAGACCATGACAAAAAGTTAAGAATGATATCGATGAGGAATAAAAAAACACGTGCAACATTAGTGAAACACAATTATGATTATCATTTGATAAAGATTAAGCTGTTAAAAAGTAGCATTGCGTATCCAAAAAGGTTGTGTGTCACGCCTTATAGTCCCTTGTACATAATGTGATACTTAATTTGCTGCAAAATTTAGTTCAGTGTCTTACTGTTGTTTTTGCTCAAATCCTAGTAGGTTCACTTTCTGTAGTCCCTACGAAACTTTCTCTAATAGAAGGGTTTATGAAACTTAAGGCAAGGAAAGTAGGTTAATTTTCATACTAAATTAAATGCATAAATGTGAGGGATGACTAACTGCAGAGCAAGATTTACAGTTATGTTCAATTAAATTTGATTAAAAAATTGGCACTTCTAACAAAGTAACATTTTGATGGGAAGACAAGAAGAGCGCTGAGTTGCAGAACAATAGCGTCCTGTTTCATTTTATGAGTACTTCAAATCCTGCTGTAAATAGACTGACAGGTAAACAGGAGGCAAGGCACCTCCACTCCCCTTGGGAAAGCTCTGGTACGTTTGTTCCACCTTCGAGCTACTGTAAACTATTCTTACAATCTTTGTCTGCGGAGAAACTGTCATCTTGTGGGTTTCCTTTTCTCTTAAATTGCCACTGTTGTGAAATAAAGCAGATCTTTGCACTATCTGTTCCTTTACTACTCTCTAACGTAGATATTGGTGATTAAATGATGTAAGGCAGGAATTAGACTGGGATAAATATGGACTTTTATGAGGAACCAATCATCATTTGACACTTGCAACTGACAGTTTGGCAGGAGCAGCCATAGGCCTCTCACTGCCTCCCTCTGAGCTATCCATAGTAGTGACTAAGAAATATAGACAGCAGCAAATTGAGATTCATCGGGCACACCAGCCTTGCTCACTGAAATCTATATTCAATTTTAGAGCATCTGTAATGGCAGTGGCAGGGTACGGCATGCTGGGATCGAGAATCACAAGTGTTCTGAAAATGTATGTAGTGGAAAAAAGCTCTCTGTCTTTCTTTCTGTGTATCTGTCTGTCACTAAGTTGCTTTTTTTTTCTTCCTCTGTATCTGAAGGTATATTAATGTAAAATAATGATTTGGTCATATGGGAATTTTCTTTCTCCCTTTTTTTCAGATTGAATTAAGTTTCTGTTAACACGTTCATTATAGCCAGATATTTCCAGCTATGACAGCATGTGTAAAATAATTGTGCAGTTATTGTCATTTTCAGTTTGAATGGATCAGGAACTGTTTCTGACAGATCTCTAAATCTTTGATGAGACATCAAAAAAACTAAAGAGACAATGTGTATATTGGCAATAAAGTCAAGTAGCTAAAGTCTTTTCAGGGTTTTCCTGCTATCCAAGCAACACAAAATAAATTACTGCATGTTGCTTAATCTTTGATGATTTTTTTCCATCTCTCACCCTAACAAAATGTACTAATACATTTTTCAGTATGTTATGATTCAAGCAGTCAATTTTCTGTAACATGTGATGAGGATACGCAAACAGCAAAAACAACATACAGTTCTTTATTCTATGCCACAATCATTCTTCCCTTTTCCATGCTGATAGAAGATTATTATTAATACCAAGCAATTGCCTAATTATCTATAAAGGAAAGAAGCAGAGGTCAAGATTTTATCTGCAGGGTCAGTTTCTGATCTCTATGGAGAGGGTTAACGTGAGCTAAGAATTCTCATTATAGCCTGTTAGAGTTCAGTGTCTTCCTCAAGAATAATCACGTGAAACTGAACCTGGGGCTTTTTTTGCTAAGGACCTGCACTCTAACTATTTTACTCCCTTCACTCCACCAATTCACTAAACTAAACTAGTTTAGTGTTGTAATGACTCCGTAAATAATAAAGGTAATAAAAGTAGTTGACATCAAAAGCTCACCCTGCTTCCCTCACTGTTATTTCCTATGTTGTGATCTTTTTGTGGAGACTTGGGTTCAAAGGAGGTAAATGGGGATAGAGTGTAAACAGCCATAAAGTCAGACAAACTAACTGCTAAGCTTTTTTTTTCTTTAACATGCAATGATAAGTTGGCAGTGGTCCAATGTTGAATACCCAAAGGTACAGTTAACAGTTAGTACTTGCCGAAACCTTCACAAAAAAGTTGGCTTATTCTGGCAACAAACAAATGTCAGCAAACATGTAAACAATTCAGCCTCGTGTCCTCTAAACTCGAGGTCGTGATATTATGCTTAGTAGTTTGGAAGGTAATTGCCTTCACATGGTAATGAACTTCCCAATTTCATAAACATTCTTTTGATAATATGATAATCAAAACAAAGTAATAGAATTCTGGCTGAAGTTACAAGTTACAATAGTCTCTGTTATTGTATTTTATGTAAATTTGCTCAGAAGAAACATTTTAAACCAGCAAGTGTGAAATACATCTCACTCGGAGACAGGAACTTTGGTAGACTGCCCCCTGTGGCCAGAGGAGTTATTAGTTCAAGTCCAATGAAAGGCAGAGTGCCAGGAGAGCCGTGTTTGGTGTCATGGTGGTGTTTGGCTATGGCATACTCCATGTTCCCTGTGCAAAAGGGTGATTTGTGCTCTGAAATTCATTGATTGCTTCTCTCTGTCCAATATACGTTTTTCCAGAGGGACATACAGGGACATAGATTACTATGGGTTTATGCGACATCAGAAAACACAGGTCAGCTATTACACACAGATTCCTTGTTCAAATGAATATATCATCTGCAATAAAGCAGCCATTGTCAAGCGGAATCATGACCTCTATCTGAGCTTTCAGCCTGCCCCAACCTCCGCCAACCACTCTGTCCCAGTGACTTCATTTATTCCAAAAATACATATGAAGGTTTATGTTTGCTAAGGCAATAACTGGGACTCCCCATCTTTTATTGTTTCTATTGTAAAGGCATTTTTAAGGCTTGTCATTAGTTTGTCACCAGCCACAGAGAATGCACAATGGTACCAGCAAAGCTCTTTATTAGTCCATGATGAGCAATGAGCCATATCAGCTGATAGTAGGAGATCCCCACACTCCTGTCCCCAAACACTGGAATCCAAGGAAGTGACAATCAATAGAAATGCTTCATTTGGTTTATGTGTAGCAGCGTGAGGAACACACTAGGGCAGAAATAGATTGTGCTCACTCCATTATTTTTAACACATTTCCACCCACTGTGCCACTCATTTTTGCAAGCTTGTTATCAAGACCAGGTATGCAAAAATTTCCACACCCCATTTTTCAAACAAGATTAGTACGGCTAGTTTCACAAAAAAGGCTCTTGAATTGTAAGGTGTCTGCTTTTATGAAATATTCTGTCCTATTGCCCTTCATTGTTGTCATTTTTCCCTCTGTTAAACATCACAGAAAAGGTCCCTCCCATCCAGGAGAATGCAATTTTTGTATTGTATGGTGCTTTTTTAATTATTAGTACAATCACGCGAGAATTGACAGGTTTCAGTCTAAAAAAACAAAACAAAAAACAAAACGTTTTTTCCTGACCTTGATAAGAAACCTGTGATAACCTGACAAAATTCTAAGGCCCATTTTATGTTTGTGGTAAGTCATGTTTGTAGCCTTGGATTCAAGTAGCATAAGCTTTCAATTTTTGTGGCCATCGCTGTCCAACACACAGCTGACAGGTTCATGATGGCAGATTGAACCCCTGGTCATTTTAAAAACCGCAGCAACCATGTCCTATCTGTTTATATAGAGTTATGGAGATAATCAAAGTCTGAAGAGATCAATTTCCCAACTGTTATGGTTGTTAAGCCATGGGATAGCTCAAAGAATGTGTCCGAGGCCCTTTTCCCGGGAGTAAAAGAAGATACTGTGCCATTCACTGCTTCTTGAGTGGTGGCATTGCAATTCAGTGGAAAAATAAAAACTGCCATTCTTCATTCTTTATGCATGCAATGCACTAGCTAAAGTTGGAGGTATTTTTAGTATAACTTATTTACTTCCAGTGTGACTGTGTAAGGCTACAATATTTACAAGTTATTGTGTTACATGGAGAGCTTATCTTTTAAATTATTTACTTAAGTGCTTGGGCATTTCTTAAATGTGGTTTCACTGATGTATGCAGGTACACTAATCAAAGCTAGCAATATAAAATTGTCTCCTTCCCAAAAGAACAACAGCTATAAGACAAGAAAAAGATTTGCCCATGCTTCCAGTTGTTTACGTAATAAAAAATCTGTACTGAAGTATCATTAAATCGAGACTGTAAATAGTATCAGTTCACCAGCTTTGATATGACATAATATACTGAAAGTTGCCGTCTACAACCTCTACTGCTATGCCATAACCATAAATGAAAACAAATCATCACACTGTTGTCTTTTCATTGTTCTGCTCTTGGTCAAATGACTGCTCCGGGATCAGTGCAGTCTCTAATCAGAAAAAGGTCACAGCAGAGAAATGACAGACTATGAGCCAAAGAAGCTGCATTTCTCCATTCAGTGGTGTGCTCAGAGATTGAGTTACAAGACTACGTTACTGTCTCCCAGAGCTACCCTGGTAGCTGCGTGTATGTCCCCACATCTGGCAAAAAATGCTTCTTTTTTTTTTCCAATACACCAAGTATTTTGTCACTGGGAACACAATACAGAGCCTAAAATATTAATAGAATTTGTCAGAAACGGGGTGTGTTTCATAAACTATACAACTCTCTAGATTTTACAGCTTGTTCTGTCTGTAATGGAGACAAATACAGAAGGGCAGGTGCAAGTAGGAAACACTCTCCTCTTCAGTACACAGTCATCTCACAGCTGTGAATCACAATCCAAACCAAGAGCTGCCGGTGTGTTTTCATTAGCCTGCATTAAATAAGACACTAAAATGGGGTTTTTTGTTGTCAGCACACTAATGGAGAATCAGTAACTTTGTAATGTGCACTAAAAACTGCCAGCAACACCAGTTAGTTACCTGTACACTAAAATTACTTTCTGTGGATGCATTTTCCTGAGTGAACAAAGGCGCATGCTTCATAATGAGGATTTTCAAGATTTTCAATCAGGAAGAAAGTAAATAAACTATCCATGTCAACTGATATAAAGGGTGATTTCCCTGCAAACCATCACACACCACATCACATCATGGATTGTTTTATTTGAACAGCTGTATCCATTCATCTGTGTGCTATTATCTTATAAAAAAGATGTAATGATTTGCAAATCTCAAAAATAAATATTTTGTTCACAACAGCATACACAAACCATATCAAATGTCAGAATTTATCATTTTAAGAACATTTTTAACTAATTTAAAATTTTATGGTAGGAACATATTTTCATAAAAGTTGGGACAGAGTTAACAAATTGCAGGAAAAGTAAGTGATGCTAAAAGGAAACAACTGGAGGAACATTCTGCAACTAATTAGGTTAATTGGCAACAGGTTAGTGACATGGATGAGTACAAAAACAACATGTGAGAGAGGCAGAGTTTCTCAGATATAAATATGAGCAGAAATTCACCAATTATACAAAAAAATGGAGTCTACAAATTCTGGAGTCATTTCCAAAAAGTGTTCATCAATATAAAACTGGAAACACTTTGAATATCTTATAATCTAAAGTACATAATATCATCAACTAGGGCTGCCACGATTTGTCGACTAGTCACGATTACGTCGACTATCAAAATCGTCTGACTGATTTAATAGTCGACGCGTCGTTTGAAGCTTTGTAAGATCACAAAAGACGCAGGAATAAGTGGCAGGATTTAAGAGTGTAATAACGGACTGAAACAGAAGATGGCAGCATTGCATGTACAAGGATGTCAGCTACCGTTAAACCCCGAAGAAGAAGAAGAAGCAGCTGTGTCCCAGAATTCATAGCGCGGCCCAGCGCAGTTTCCAACAATGGCGGCAGCTGGTTAGTTTTAATGTTACTCTTATTATTCTTTCTGGGTCACAAAATAAACGTTTAACATATTTTCAGGCGAGAATGTAGCTGTGTAAACCTCAAATATCTGCTCAGTTTATCAGGACACCACATATTTTCAAAAGCGCTCCGACGTTTTCGGAGACATCTGTTACCCACTAGCTCGTTAGCGAGCCGGGGGCTAGGCTCACTAGCGCCGTGAGAACACCGGACTCCCCACAAATCATTTTCAAACCCACCGCCGTCTTTCGCTACTCAGGTTAAATATATATGAGTCACTTAGATAACTTAAAATGTTATTGTTTGGCTTTTTTTTTTAGTATTTTATTTGTTCCTGAGTAAATCAGTTTGTCTGAGATTAAAGTTATAGTTTTTACACAGCTGAATAAACGTCAAGCAGACAGCTGATTATCAGAAGTGTGAGATGCTCCAGAATATACTCCAGTGTCCTGTTATATTTTAGATAGCAAGGAGTTTATTAATCTTCACCGAAACAATCTGCAAATTTCATTAAAATTTAATAAACTATCATCTTGTCTTTATTTTTAGTTAGCACAGACCTTAATCAGAATCAGAATACTTTATTGATCCCTGGGGGAAATTATTTTTTGTTACAGTGCTCCATTTTAAACCAACATTAAGACAAGACAGACAATACGCTAACTAAGAATAAACACTTAAAGCTGTAAGCTAATGATAGTTATATAAGAGCAGATGCTGCTGGTGCAATAAGCTGTAGTTTTGCGTCTAATGGATGATGATCTGATTAGTCGACTAATCGCAAAAATAATCGGTGACTAGTCGACTATCAAAATAATCGTTTGTGGCAGCCCTATCATCAACTGCTTCATAGAATCTGGAGAAATCTCTGTGTACAATGGACAAGGCCAAAAGTCAGTATTGATTGTTAAGCTCTCAGACAGCATTACACTAAAAACAGGCACAATTCTACCATGGAAATCACTGGGCTCAGGAACCCTTCCAGAAATCATAGTCTGAACACAGCTCACCATGCCATCCACAAAAGCAGGTTAAAGCTCTATTATGCAAAAAAGAAGCCATATGTGAACATTATCCAGGAACACTGCCATCTTCCCTGGGCCAGATGCTCATTTAAAATGGACTGAGACAAAGAGGAGAACTATTCTGTGGACAGACGAATTAAAATTTGAAATTCTTTTTGGAAAACACAGACGCCACATTCTCTGAAGTAAAGAGAGGAACCATTTGACTTTTTATCAGCACTCAGTTCAAAAGCCTGCATCTCTGATGGTAAGGGGTGCACCTGTGCCTATGGAAGTGGCAGCCCAAACATCTCAAAATAATTTATCAATGCTGAAAAAAAATATTTTTAGTTTTACAGCAATATATGTTTCCATCCAGACAGGGTCCTTTTCAGGGTAGGGCTTGCATAGTTCAGCAAGACAATGCTGGACCACATACAGTATCTACAGCAACAGCATGATTTTGTAGCAGAAGAGTGCTGAACTTGTCCAGCCTGCAGTCCTTTACCAGAATATCTTAAAATGATACATTTTATCTTCTTCTATGTTCGATTATTAATCATTGCATTGTTTTAATTTACATTTTACACCATGTCTAAGCTGGCTTGGAAGTGGGTTTGCGCGACACTCTTGGTACTTAAAAAGCTACAATTATTTTCATTTACCATAATATCATGAGATTTGGTTAAAAAAAACAAAACTGCATTTCCTATTTAACAGAGGTGCATTCATTTCCATAAATTAATAATACAACTACAAGCATTCATAATAACATTACAAATCCATATTACGGATAACAAACTCCAGTGATACATGTGAGGTAATTGTCCTAAAAATGAAAAACGAATGAAAATATCAGCCTTTGGAAACATTTGTCTTACACACATACAATTGACAAAATTAAACATTATAAATGTAATTGTTTTTATTTATTTAGTTTTTATTTAATAAGCATCCATTTTGGAAGATAAATAGCTTTTATTAAATATTAAATGTTCAGTAAAGGATGACAGAGGTAGAGTTGATTAAACAGACACATGCTGAAAAAAGAAAAAGACACATAAAAAGCTCCTAATTTCCCTTTGCTGCCTCACTTTATTATTGGGCAGCAAGATTGTGTTAAAGGGTTAATGTTGATTTACTAAGCAAATCCATTCTAACAGTAAAAAAGTCACATTCCACTGCACTTAACTGGGTGAGGCACCCTAGTACACCGAGAAGCCAGGTATTGGCATGAGGAGTTTATTTGTTCAACATATTGCCTGAAGTAAGGCAACTGCTTAATTGGCTCAGCACTCTCTTTAGCATTAGGCAGTAAGTGGACTGCTGATGTCAGTCTGAATCTCTATAAAGATACATATGGGCGCTGACAAATCAGATTCACTTAACAAGAGCAATAAGCATGCCGTTCAGAGATGCACTATTGTGGCAGTAGGATAGTTAACTTAGAATTTTGAGGAAAAAGAACTCTAAACAACACAAAAAAACAATGCGCAGCATACATGATCATTATACATCAGAGCTCAATTCAAGCTAAATTGTACAGTTGCACAACAGCATTAAATAGCTTATTGTTTGTTTGCATAATGGTCAGCTGTTGTTTGTTTTAATAGCAGTGAAATATTTAGGACAAAAACCATCACGCAATGTTCATAGATCATACAGTGAGTGGGACCATGCATTGGCTGCAGGAGAATCTAATTTATTATGTATAAAAAGATTCTAACAGTGCAAGTCAGAGCTGACTACCCTTCACCAGTTTCCCATGAGATTCTGTGTATGCTACCTACTGCTTCACTTAGCCCGCTGCATCACTTATCGTGGCACCTGTCCACAGATACATTTAAGTCACACAAATTCTATTACCATAGTGCATTCAGCAAAACTTGTTATTATACTTCAGGCTACTTTATTGTATAACCTCATTTGACCTGATAAGGACACTATGGATGACTGTGCAAATGTGCACTGGTGCACTGAAATACATTAAATATTTCACTCTCTACAAATACAAAATGTATTGCAGTGAAAAGTGCCAAACAGTCCCTGGCTACATTTTCTTTGGTAACACATTTTAATGAACCAGTGTATGTATGTGTGTGTGTCCTCATATACAAATCATGATCTTAAAATCAGTAAACTATGCCAGAAATCACAACAGTTTATGCTTTTTAAATTTGCCAATGCATTTAGTGTATCTGGGGCTCCATTCACTGAAAGAAGTCTCTCTGCTCACAGACATGAACAAAACCCTAACACACTCAGGTGCAGGTGCACAAAGTGATCTGCTCAACATTGGAGAGTGGTGACTCAATTAGATATTCAGGAAAACCACACACTTTACAAAGCACAAAGTCTAAGATCTCAACAATCATCTCTTCTTTCAATGCTGGGCTAAACACACACAAACACAGCAGATAAATCACATGAGATCAGATGACTTAGCTGTCTCCCCCGATAGTTTGACCTTGCTATCAACAGCTACTCCTGCCCGACTGCTGCAGATGCAGCATTGTGCTAGCTAAGCTACCATTTTCAAGGAGCACTAACATCTACTACACTGTCTTGCTTCTTAAACTTTGACATCACAAAATACATAATGTCTGGAAATGGAATGTCACAGTTCAACCCAAAAAGAGGAACTAATTTGTACAAGTCCAGGAGCTAATCCATGCCCTGTATCTTATTACACCGCTCAGACAATTGATGATTTCTTTCAATGCAGCACATTGAGAGAGAATCAATTTGTCAGTGAACAACAGAGGAGGGAGGGGGCATTAAGGGGGTGAGGGTTGAGTGTTGCACTTTGGATATCAGGTGTCTGTTACACCTTTCTAGTGAGATGGTGATGCCAGTGCGTAGGGCCTGCGTGCAAATTAAATGGAGAGACAGAAAAATGCATTATTGATCAGGGTGATGCCAAAGTGTCTCGCTCACAGCACAGGATCAGGTTTAGGTACAGGGTAATTAATCCACAAGCCTGAATAAAAGCAAAGGAACCGATCTGCACCCTCTCCTTCCCTGTCGCTCTGCTTCACTCTGTGTTCAAATGTCTACTTCATTCAGAGCTGAGAAAAATAGGTCGCTTGCTTATAGGCAAAACCAGTGCAGGGCACCAGCGGGAAAGCTAAAGCACACACGCTGTTCCCAGCACATAAACACTTACTCAAACACACAATCTCCCAGAGAAATAGAAAAGAAGGTGAGAGAGAGGGGATGAGAAAACAAGAGAAAACCTGGGCGTTTTTCTTTTCTGCCAAACTGAGCATAGCAGGTGTCAGCTTGAGCTTTTGTCTATCATGTACTGTAATTACATACTGTAGCATGGAAAGCAGTTAAATATTTTCCATGCTTGCACACAAACAGGAAAAATCTTTTAAGAGAACACTTGTTTTACTTCTCTTTACTTTTTCGTACTCAACTTTTTTTTCTTTATGATTTTTTGGAGACTTATTATTTGTGAGTCACGTTGCAAAGCTCTCAGAAGACAACAGATTCTTAGATGATTCTTAGATGTTTAACAATATCAATTTAATTATAGGCAAGTTATTCCAAGTTATGTTACTAATGACTGATTATTTATAAGACCTTCCACCAACCTAAAAAAACCAAAAAACAACCACAATCTTTGGCAGTTTCAGAATATTTGCATTGCTTCACATTTTTTTAGAAACAAAGATGTGCAAAATGACCAAAAACAAAACAATAAAATAAAATAATAGTAATAATAATAATAATTAAATGTTTGCAAACACAGAAATATGTCATCTGAGCTAATTAAACTGAGCGCACTTTATCACACAGCAATATTACTTGCTACCTTTTCAGTGAGTAAAAAGCGATACAGATTTTGGTATTTCTCTATACCCTCAAACCAAATTTGGTCTAGGACAAAAACTGATGTAACCTTTCTGGGTCCAACCCAGACCAACTGTGGTCACTCTCAAACAGACTGGCAAACATTTGCAATTAATCCCCATCTAATTTATAAACTGACAGATCGCCAGCACATTGTAATCAGTCAGACTTAATAATAATAATTCATGGATTGCAAGGTTTAATTGTAAATGATGCAGTGAATGACGGTCAGGTTGTGGTTGATCTTTTCACTCATTTGAAACAGATTTGCTACAGAGGCCAAATGATTAGACACTTATCCTATTTAATTGCAGTACTATGGCAAACCATCTTATTGCAAATTTATCGTTGTTTTATCGCTATCTTGATGCACCAATATCAGTGTGAAAACTGCACCTTTTTGTGAGTGCTTTTAGACCTGGTCTCCTTCTTTGAAGTGACCGTTTCAAAGGCAAGGAGAACACAATTAATTGTCCACTGTTGAAATGCTTTTGCTTGTGCTCCGGTCCCCAACCGCTTTTTTCTGTAGTTTTAGTTTAGCCTAACATAGACACAACTGGACACAAAGTCTTGTATTAAACAAAAGAAAGTAGGCCTTTATTTATTCATTTATTTTTGCAGAAGAAAGTATCTTCCAATTCCTGGCAGATTTTTTTGTGCATCTTAATACCTCACCATTCTGTGGCTGCTGCTAAACTATGCTGCTCTGCTGACTTTTCCATATAACTTTCCAGCTGGTTTGCACAGTAAATTAGGGTGAACTACAGTTATACAGTAGCTGTGCACATGTTACCTTTCATTTAGTGTAATGTGACTAATAACACCAGCTTCCAATTACTGGGTAGCAAGTTTGAAAAAGAAATGGTGCTCTGTCCTTATATGAATGTAGACATTTAGACCTCCAGTGTTATTAATGTAAAACTCTATCGTCCAAATTTTAGCAGGCTTGTTGGTAACACTTATGAGGGCAGTTATAACGAAGCCAAGCTGTCATGTTCCTGGGTCTGTTGACCCAGCGTTTTAAGTTTTAGTTTATTTGGATGTTGTTTATGTTTAAGTTCATTAGATTAGCGAAGTTCATTCGGTTATTAGACTCCTTGTGTTTTCTTCCCCTGTATTTATGTTTCCCTCACCCTTTGTTTCATGCTGCGTATCTTATGTTATCAAGTTTGTATTATCATGTCTGTCTCATGTTTCCCGTTTTATTTTGAAGGAGTCATGTGTTCTTTGTTCATTGTATTTAGTTTCACTTCCCTTGTCCTGTCATTAGGCTCATGTAAGTCAGCTGTTCCTCCATGTGTTCCCACTTCCCCTAATCACCTCCTGTGTATTTAAGTCTTCTGTTTTCAGTGTGTCATTGTCAGGTCGTCTGTTGTCCTTTGTGTCATGTTTCCAGGTTCTGTGCTCCAGGTATTTTTGTGTCCATGTTAGGGTTCACGTTTTGGGTTTCTATGTTATCTTAGCTCTCCCAGTTTAGGTTATTGTTTAGCTTCTCCTCTGCCTTTTGTTTTGTAATGTTTTCACAAGCCTTAATAAACGGCATTAACATTTAAGTTTTTGTTTCATGGTGTCCGCATTTTGGGTCCTTTTCATAATACATACAGTCTGCCTCTGTCAGACTGTGACACAAGCTGCGAAACTTGGCCATTTAAATTCAGGGTCTGTCTTCAAGTCTTAGCACAAATAGATAAAAAACAGATCCACCAATGTCAACAGGGAAGACATATCATCATTAAAGTAATAGGGGCTGTTCGAATAGAAGGTTTAACACCACTTCTCAACAGATGCCATGATAATGGCCTCACTTATGAAAATGGAAAAACATAATTATTCCTTCTTTATCTCCAAAACAATTGACTGGAGCAGCAGTTCTGCATACCTATCGTATAGAGTGATTTGCTATTTCAATTATTCCAAGGTAGAAACGCCCTGAAATGAACACAAAAACAAAACAGAAAATATATTTCCTGTCAGATAGGAACACCTGCATTCCCGTTCATTTAAATAGTATTGTGGCACGCACTCAACCACAATAGCTATTCTGAATGATTTCTATCATATGCTATTTCCATTACTGGCAAATTAGGTACTTTGATTATAGGCCATTTAAAATCAGTATTGCTTAATAACTTAACACAAAGGAGACACTCTGGTAAATTTGCAAGTTATTATTTTTCTTTGAGGCTCTGATTAAGAGAACTGATGCAAATAGATGCCTTGGTACACTTAGGGGTTGTAATATGTTCAAGAGTTTAAATTTGTTAGTTTGCTCCACAGCCATCCATCACAACAATGTGTGGGCTTCAGCTCTTTGTCTCTGCATGCTCAGCACCCACATCCACCATTTCTGCCAAGCACATGAGCATTTACCTCTCTAGTACCTTTACAATGGCAGATACTTTCTTGTGTATCACAGCCACATTCATGCAAGATATTTCTTTGTTGATCTAATGAGCACTATTAACATAATCTCTCTCAAGCCTCCACTCTCTTTAACACACTCCCACACAGACACGCAAATTGCACTAAACCATCCACCTCAGATACCACCTATGTTTTTTCCAGGACAAGTTATCCATCCATCTTTCAGTGTGTCACCCAATTAAAGCTTTTTGCCCACAATGAAATGAACCAATTAAGTGGCACACTTCTGCTTGGGCAGAGATCCATCTCTTAATGGGTGAGATTCACTCACAAGAATGCCATGTCCATATCGCCTCTCCACCTCATTATCATGCAGCTATTAGCCATCACTCACATCAACTAGGGCTCACACTCACCAAAATGGGTGTTCATCCATGTGCTTTGGTGAATCATAAAATGCAAACACTCAAGTAGCTTGAAAACAACAAGGAACTTTGTCCCCCATATAAAATTGCATAGCAGTAGTTGAAGTTACATCGAGGATTATTAAAGCACTTAGCTAACTAAAATACATGTAGAGATTATAAAACTCACTAATGCCCGAAATTATGGTACAAGTCTGTGCAAGGACTAAATTCATATTCAGAAAAAAAGATTTCTATTGAATACCACACAGAATTATGCATTAGGCTGTATGCATGTTCTGCACTCCAAGTTTCTCTTTCTGGACTTCTCCTTTTGTTATATATATATTTCATTTCATTCATTTCATTTATTTATTCATTTTCAGGCACAACAAATACCTATATTGAACATAAAATACACAAAACAAAAAACAAAACTTGCCTGAAAAAGGAGTGGGACGAAGAAAACTTATTAAATCCCACCCCTATACTCACTCATCAACAAAAAAAAAACAATAAACTTCCCGCAGCTACGCCCATCATTGCATACAGACCCATCAACAGCCCCGGGCAGATACAAGCATTTAAGCGGCAGCTCGCAACCAACAATTAGAGCCTTCATAACTGAATACAGAATATATAAATTATAAATTGCATTACCACAGGTAACAGGCAGTAATAACTACAAGTAACAGACACACATACATATACATACATATATATCTACACACACAAGTACATATATGTACATACATACGCACACTTTATTTTTTATTTTGGAATCCATACCAGCAATGGTAAGAGGACAGACATTACAGAGCACACTAAAACCCATCATTGAGTATACTGTGACCAGACCAACTGTTTGTAGAGAAATTTAAATCTATGAATATTTTTGCATTGTTTCAATTGTAAACTCAGACTGTTCCAGATTTTCACACCACATACAGACACACAAAAGCCTTTACGGGTTGTTCGAGTTCTGGGTCATTTGAATTCTCCAAAGCCTCTCACATTATAAACCTTTTCTCGAATTTCAAATCTAGTTTGTAAATTTGCCGGTAAAAGTTTAGTAAAAGCTTTATACAAAATTATGGATGTATTGTAATTAACCAGATCCTGGAATTTAAGTAACTTTGCCTGAAGAAAGAATTTGTGAGTATGATCTAGATAACCAGCCTTGTGAATAATACGCAGTGCTCGTTTCTGTACTGTGACTAATGGATTAGTTGTATTTTTATATGTATTTCCCCACACTTCCACACAATATGTAAGATATGGAAGAACCAGGGTACAGTACAGAGTACGAAGTGCATCTTTATCAAGGAATTGTTTCACTTTGTTCAAAACTGCGAGGCTTCTGGAAATTTTGGTTTTTATGTGTCTGACGTGGGGTTTCCATGAAATTTTGTTATCAATTATAACTCCCAAAAATTTGTTTTCACTCACATTATCAATTGGTACACCTTCAATGATAATTGGTAATTCTATATTATATTTTAAATTACCAAAAAACATTGCTTTAGTTTTATTTATATTTAATGAT